>NC_090412.1:0-5000 GCF_036365525.1 Heterodontus francisci | reverse complement strand
AGGGTTAGGGTTAGGGTTAGGGTTAGGGTTAGGGTTAGGGTTAGGGTTAGGGTTAGGGTTAGGGTTAGGGTTAGGGTTAGGGTTAGGGTTAGGGTTAGGGTTAGGGTTAGGGTTAGGGTTAGGGTTAGGGTTAGGGTTAGGGTTAGGGTTAGGGTTAGGGTTAGGGTTAGGGTTAGGGTTAGGGTTAGGGTTAGGGTTAGGGTTAGGGTTAGGGTTAGGGTTAGGGTTAGGGTTAGGGTTAGGGTTAGGGTTAGGGTTAGGGTTAGGGTTAGGGTTAGGGTTAGGGTTAGGGTTAGGGTTAGGGTTAGGGTTAGGGTTAGGGTTAGGGTTAGGGTTAGGGTTAGGGTTAGGGTTAGGGTTAGGGTTAGGGTTAGGGTTAGGGTTAGGGTTAGGGTTAGGGTTAGGGTTAGGGTTAGGGTTAGGGTTAGGGTTAGGGTTAGGGTTAGGGTTAGGGTTAGGGTTAGGGTTAGGGTTAGGGTTAGGGTTAGGGTTAGGGTTAGGGTTAGGGTTAGGGTTAGGGTTAGGGTTAGGGTTAGGGTTAGGGTTAGGGTTAGGGTTAGGGTTAGGGTTAGGGTTAGGGTTAGGGTTAGGGTTAGGGTTAGGGTTAGGGTTAGGGTTAGGGTTAGGGTTAGGGTTAGGGTTAGGGTTAGGGTTAGGGTTAGGGTTAGGGTTAGGGTTAGGGTTAGGGTTAGGGTTAGGGTTAGGGTTAGGGTTAGGGTTAGGGTTAGGGTTAGGGTTAGGGTTAGGGTTAGGGTTAGGGTTAGGGTTAGGGTTAGGGTTAGGGTTAGGGTTAGGGTTAGGGTTAGGGTTAGGGTTAGGGTTAGGGTTAGGGTTAGGGTTAGGGTTAGGGTTAGGGTTAGGGTTAGGGTTAGGGTTAGGGTTAGGGTTAGGGTTAGGGTTAGGGTTAGGGTTAGGGTTAGGGTTAGGGTTAGGGTTAGGGTTAGGGTTAGGGTTAGGGTTAGGGTTAGGGTTAGGGTTAGGGTTAGGGTTAGGGTTAGGGTTAGGGTTAGGGTTAGGGTTAGGGTTAGGGTTAGGGTTAGGGTTAGGGTTAGGGTTAGGGTTAGGGTTAGGGTTAGGGTTAGGGTTAGGGTTAGGGTTAGGGTTAGGGTTAGGGTTAGGGTTAGGGTTAGGGTTAGGGTTAGGGTTAGGGTTAGGGTTAGGGTTAGGGTTAGGGTTAGGGTTAGGGTTAGGGTTAGGGTTAGGGTTAGGGTTAGGGTTAGGGTTAGGGTTAGGGTTAGGGTTAGGGTTAGGGTTAGGGTTAGGGTTAGGGTTAGGGTTAGGGTTAGGGTTAGGGTTAGGGTTAGGGTTAGGGTTAGGGTTAGGGTTAGGGTTAGGGTTAGGGTTAGGGTTAGGGTTAGGGTTAGGGTTAGGGTTAGGGTTAGGGTTAGGGTTAGGGTTAGGGTTAGGGTTAGGGTTAGGGTTAGGGTTAGGGTTAGGGTTAGGGTTAGGGTTAGGGTTAGGGTTAGGGTTAGGGTTAGGGTTAGGGTTAGGGTTAGGGTTAGGGTTAGGGTTAGGGTTAGGGTTAGGGTTAGGGTTAGGGTTAGGGTTAGGGTTAGGGTTAGGGTTAGGGTTAGGGTTAGGGTTAGGGTTAGGGTTAGGGTTAGGGTTAGGGTTAGGGTTAGGGTTAGGGTTAGGGTTAGGGTTAGGGTTAGGGTTAGGGTTAGGGTTAGGGTTAGGGTTAGGGTTAGGGTTAGGGTTAGGGTTAGGGTTAGGGTTAGGGTTAGGGTTAGGGTTAGGGTTAGGGTTAGGGTTAGGGTTAGGGTTAGGGTTAGGGTTAGGGTTAGGGTTAGGGTTAGGGTTAGGGTTAGGGTTAGGGTTAGGGTTAGGGTTAGGGTTAGGGTTAGGGTTAGGGTTAGGGTTAGGGTTAGGGTTAGGGTTAGGGTTAGGGTTAGGGTTAGGGTTAGGGTTAGGGTTAGGGTTAGGGTTAGGGTTAGGGTTAGGGTTAGGGTTAGGGTTAGGGTTAGGGTTAGGGTTAGGGTTAGGGTTAGGGTTAGGGTTAGGGTTAGGGTTAGGGTTAGGGTTAGGGTTAGGGTTAGGGTTAGGGTTAGGGTTAGGGTTAGGGTTAGGGTTAGGGTTAGGGTTAGGGTTAGGGTTAGGGTTAGGGTTAGGGTTAGGGTTAGGGTTAGGGTTAGGGTTAGGGTTAGGGTTAGGGTTAGGGTTAGGGTTAGGGTTAGGGTTAGGGTTAGGGTTAGGGTTAGGGTTAGGGTTAGGGTTAGGGTTAGGGTTAGGGTTAGGGTTAGGGTTAGGGTTAGGGTTAGGGTTAGGGTTAGGGTTAGGGTTAGGGTTAGGGTTAGGGTTAGGGTTAGGGTTAGGGTTAGGGTTAGGGTTAGGGTTAGGGTTAGGGTTAGGGTTAGGGTTAGGGTTAGGGTTAGGGTTAGGGTTAGGGTTAGGGTTAGGGTTAGGGTTAGGGTTAGGGTTAGGGTTAGGGTTAGGGTTAGGGTTAGGGTTAGGGTTAGGGTTAGGGTTAGGGTTAGGGTTAGGGTTAGGGTTAGGGTTAGGGTTAGGGTTAGGGTTAGGGTTAGGGTTAGGGTTAGGGTTAGGGTTAGGGTTAGGGTTAGGGTTAGGGTTAGGGTTAGGGTTAGGGTTAGGGTTAGGGTTAGGGTTAGGGTTAGGGTTAGGGTTAGGGTTAGGGTTAGGGTTAGGGTTAGGGTTAGGGTTAGGGTTAGGGTTAGGGTTAGGGTTAGGGTTAGGGTTAGGGTTAGGGTTAGGGTTAGGGTTAGGGTTAGGGTTAGGGTTAGGGTTAGGGTTAGGGTTAGGGTTAGGGTTAGGGTTAGGGTTAGGGTTAGGGTTAGGGTTAGGGTTAGGGTTAGGGTTAGGGTTAGGGTTAGGGTTAGGGTTAGGGTTAGGGTTAGGGTTAGGGTTAGGGTTAGGGTTAGGGTTAGGGTTAGGGTTAGGGTTAGGGTTAGGGTTAGGGTTAGGGTTAGGGTTAGGGTTAGGGTTAGGGTTAGGGTTAGGGTTAGGGTTAGGGTTAGGGTTAGGGTTAGGGTTAGGGTTAGGGTTAGGGTTAGGGTTAGGGTTAGGGTTAGGGTTAGGGTTAGGGTTAGGGTTAGGGTTAGGGTTAGGGTTAGGGTTAGGGTTAGGGTTAGGGTTAGGGTTAGGGTTAGGGTTAGGGTTAGGGTTAGGGTTAGGGTTAGGGTTAGGGTTAGGGTTAGGGTTAGGGTTAGGGTTAGGGTTAGGGTTAGGGTTAGGGTTAGGGTTAGGGTTAGGGTTAGGGTTAGGGTTAGGGTTAGGGTTAGGGTTAGGGTTAGGGTTAGGGTTAGGGTTAGGGTTAGGGTTAGGGTTAGGGTTAGGGTTAGGGTTAGGGTTAGGGTTAGGGTTAGGGTTAGGGTTAGGGTTAGGGTTAGGGTTAGGGTTAGGGTTAGGGTTAGGGTTAGGGTTAGGGTTAGGGTTAGGGTTAGGGTTAGGGTTAGGGTTAGGGTTAGGGTTAGGGTTAGGGTTAGGGTTAGGGTTAGGGTTAGGGTTAGGGTTAGGGTTAGGGTTAGGGTTAGGGTTAGGGTTAGGGTTAGGGTTAGGGTTAGGGTTAGGGTTAGGGTTAGGGTTAGGGTTAGGGTTAGGGTTAGGGTTAGGGTTAGGGTTAGGGTTAGGGTTAGGGTTAGGGTTAGGGTTAGGGTTAGGGTTAGGGTTAGGGTTAGGGTTAGGGTTAGGGTTAGGGTTAGGGTTAGGGTTAGGGTTAGGGTTAGGGTTAGGGTTAGGGTTAGGGTTAGGGTTAGGGTTAGGGTTAGGGTTAGGGTTAGGGTTAGGGTTAGGGTTAGGGTTAGGGTTAGGGTTAGGGTTAGGGTTAGGGTTAGGGTTAGGGTTAGGGTTAGGGTTAGGGTTAGGGTTAGGGTTAGGGTTAGGGTTAGGGTTAGGGTTAGGGTTAGGGTTAGGGTTAGGGTTAGGGTTAGGGTTAGGGTTAGGGTTAGGGTTAGGGTTAGGGTTAGGGTTAGGGTTAGGGTTAGGGTTAGGGTTAGGGTTAGGGTTAGGGTTAGGGTTAGGGTTAGGGTTAGGGTTAGGGTTAGGGTTAGGGTTAGGGTTAGGGTTAGGGTTAGGGTTAGGGTTAGGGTTAGGGTTAGGGTTAGGGTTAGGGTTAGGGTTAGGGTTAGGGTTAGGGTTAGGGTTAGGGTTAGGGTTAGGGTTAGGGTTAGGGTTAGGGTTAGGGTTAGGGTTAGGGTTAGGGTTAGGGTTAGGGTTAGGGTTAGGGTTAGGGTTAGGGTTAGGGTTAGGGTTAGGGTTAGGGTTAGGGTTAGGGTTAGGGTTAGGGTTAGGGTTAGGGTTAGGGTTAGGGTTAGGGTTAGGGTTAGGGTTAGGGTTAGGGTTAGGGTTAGGGTTAGGGTTAGGGTTAGGGTTAGGGTTAGGGTTAGGGTTAGGGTTAGGGTTAGGGTTAGGGTTAGGGTTAGGGTTAGGGTTAGGGTTAGGGTTAGGGTTAGGGTTAGGGTTAGGGTTAGGGTTAGGGTTAGGGTTAGGGTTAGGGTTAGGGTTAGGGTTAGGGTTAGGGTTAGGGTTAGGGTTAGGGTTAGGGTTAGGGTTAGGGTTAGGGTTAGGGTTAGGGTTAGGGTTAGGGTTAGGGTTAGGGTTAGGGTTAGGGTTAGGGTTAGGGTTAGGGTTAGGGTTAGGGTTAGGGTTAGGGTTAGGGTTAGGGTTAGGGTTAGGGTTAGGGTTAGGGTTAGGGTTAGGGTTAGGGTTAGGGTTAGGGTTAGGGTTAGGGTTAGGGTTAGGGTTAGGGTTAGGGTTAGGGTTAGGGTTAGGGTTAGGGTTAGGGTTAGGGTTAGGGTTAGGGTTAGGGTTAGGGTTAGGGTTAGGGTTAGGGTTAGGGTTAGGGTTAGGGTTAGGGTTAGGGTTAGGGTTAGGGTTAGGGTTAGGGTTAGGGTTAGGGTTAGGGTTAGGGTTAGGGTTAGGGTTAGGGTTAGGGTTAGGGTTAGGGTTAGGGTTAGGGTTAGGGTTAGGGTTAGGGTTAGGGTTAGGGTTAGGGTTAGGGTTAGGGTTAGGGTTAGGGTTAGGGTTAGGGTTAGGGTTAGGGTTAG
>NC_090411.1:38822607-39003146 GCF_036365525.1 Heterodontus francisci | reverse complement strand
CCCACGGCGGGGTGAGGGGGTGGGGTGGGGGGGATGCACCCCAGGGGGACCCCATCCCACCTGTGGCCACCCCCCCCCCCGCCAGGCCACACTCAGAACCCTCGCCACACGCAGAGACCCTCGCCACACTCACCCTCGCCACTCTCATACCCGCGCCCACTCAACCCGTCGGCCACAGCTCAGAACCCTCGCCACACTCAGAACCCTCGCCACACTCAGAACCCTCGCCACACTCAGAACCCTCGCCACACTCAGAACCCTCGCCACACTCAGAACCCTCGCCACACTCAGAACCCTCGCCACACCAGACCCCTCGCCACACTCAGAACCCTCGCCACACTCAGAACCCTCGCCACACTCAGAACCCCTCGCCACACTCAGAACCCTCGCCACACTCAGAACCCTCGCCACACTCAGAACCCTCGCCACACTCAGAACCCTCGCCACACTCAGAACCCTCGCCACACTCAGAACCCTCGCCACACTCAGAACCCTCGCCCACACTCAGAACCCTCGCCACACTCAGAACCCTCGCCACACTCAGAACCCTCGCCACACTCAGAACCCTCGCCACACTCAGAACCCTCGCCACACTCAGAACCCTCGCACACTCAGAACCCTCGCCACACTCAGAACCCTCGCCACACTCAGAAACCCTCGCCACACTCAGAACCCTCGCCACACTCAGAACCCTCGCCACACTCAGAACCCTCGCCACACTCAGAACCCTCGCCACACTCAGAACCCTCGCCACACTCAGAACCCTCGCCACACTCAGAACCCTCGCCACACTCAGAACCCTCGCCACACTCAGAACCCTCGCCACACTCAGAACCCTCGCCACACTCAGAACCCTCGCCACACTCAGAACCCTCGCCACACTCAGAACCCTCGCCACACTCAGAACCCTCGCCACACTCAGAACCCTCGCCACACTCAGAACCCTCGCCACACTCAGAACCCTCGCCACACTCAGAACCCTCGCCACACTCAGAACCCTCGCCACACTCAGAACCCTCGCCACACTCAGAACCCTCGCCACACTCAGAACCCTCGCCACACTCAGAACCCTCGCCACACTCAGAACCCTCGCCACACTCAGAACCCTCGCCACACTCAGAACCCTCGCCACACTCAGAACCCTCGCCACACTCAGAACCCTCGCCACACTCAGAACCCTCGCCACACTCAGAACCCTCGCCACACTCAGAACCCTCGCCACACTCAGAACCCTCGCCACACTCAGAACCCTCGCCACACTCAGAACCCTCGCCACACTCAGAACCCTCGCCACACTCAGAACCCTCGCCACACTCAGAACCTCGCCACACTCAGAACCCTCGCCACACTCAGAACCCTCGCCACACTCAGAACCCTCGCCACACTCAGAACCCTCGCCACACTCAGAACCCTCGCCACACTCAGAACCCTCGCCACACTCAGAACCCTCGCCACACTCAGAACCCTCGCCACACTCAGAACCCTCGCCACACTCAGAACCCTCGCCACACTCAGAACCCTCGCCACACTCAGAACCCTCGCCACACTCAGAACCCTCGCCACACTCAGAACCCTCGCCACACTCAGAACCCTCGCCACACTCAGAACCCTCGCCACACTCAGAACCCTCGCCACACTCAGAACCCTCGCCACACTCAGAACCCTCGCCACACTCAGAACCCTCGCCACACTCAGAACCCTCGCCACACTCAGAACCCTCGCCACACTCAGAACCCTCGCCACACTCAGAACCCTCGCCACACTCAGAACCCTCGCCACACTCAGAACCCTCGCCACACTCAGAACCCTCGCCACACTCAGAACCCTCGCCACACTCAGAACCCTCGCCACACTCAGAACCCTCGCCACACTCAGAACCCTCGCCACACTCAGAACCCTCGCCACACTCAGAACCCTCGCCACACTCAGAACCCTCGCCACACTCAGAACCTCGCCACACTCAGAACCCTCGCCACACTCAGAACCCTCGCCACACTCAGAACCCTCGCCACACTCAGAACCCTCGCCACACTCAGAACCCTCGCCACACTCAGAACCCTCGCCACACTCAGAACCCTCGCCACACTCAGAACCCTCGCCACACTCAGAACCCTCGCCACACTCAGAACCCTCGCCACACTCAGAACCCTCGCCACACTCAGAACCCTCGCCACACTCAGAACCCTCGCCACACTCAGAACCCTCGCCACACTCAGACCCTCGCCACACTCAGAACCCTCGCCACACTCAGAACCCTCGCCACACTCAGAACCCTCGCCACACTCAGAACCCTCGCCACACTCAGAACCCTCGCCACACTCAGAACCCTCGCCACACTCAGAACCCTCGCCACACTCAGAACCCTCGCCACACTCAGAACCCTCGCCACACTCAGAACCCTCGCCACACTCAGAACCCTCGCCACACTCAGAACCCTCGCCACACTCAGACCCTCGCCACACTCAGAACCCTCGCCACACTCAGAACCCTCGCCACACTCAGAACCCTCGCCACACTCAGAACCCTCGCCACACTCAGAACCCTCGCCACACTCAGAACCCTCGCCACACTCAGAACCCTCGCCACACTCAGAACCCTCGCCACACTCAGAACCTCGCCACACTCAGAACCCTCGCCACACTCAGAACCCTCGCCACACTCAGAACCCTCGCCACACTCAGAACCCTCGCCACACTCAGAACCCTCGCCACACTCAGAACCCTCGCCACACTCAGAACCCTCGCCACACTCAGAACCCTCGCCACACTCAGAACCCTCGCCACACTCAGAACCCTCGCCACACTCAGAACCCTCGCCACACTCAGAACCCTCGCCACACTCAGAACCCTCGCCACACTCAGAACCCTCGCCACACTCAGAACCCTCGCCACACTCAGAACCCTCGCCACACTCAGAACCCTCGCCACACTCAGAACCCTCGCCACACTCAGAACCCTCGCCACACTCAGAACCCTCGCCACACTCAGAACCCTCGCCACACTCAGAACCCTCGCCACACTCAGAACCCTCGCCACACTCAGAACCCTCGCCACACTCAGAACCCTCGCCACACTCAGAACCCTCGCCACACTCAGAACCCTCGCCACACTCAGAACCCTCGCCACACTCAGAACCCTCGCCACACTCAGAACCCTCGCCACACTCAGAACCCTCGCCACACTCAGAACCCTCGCCACACTCAGAACCCTCGCCACACTCAGAACCCTCGCCACACTCAGAACCCTCGCCACACTCAGAACCCTCGCCACACTCAGAACCCTCGCCACACTCAGAACCCTCGCCACACTCAGAACCCTCGCCACACTCAGAACCCTCGCCACACTCAGAACCCTCGCCACACTCAGAACCCTCGCCACACTCAGAACCCTCGCCACACTCAGAACCCTCGCCACACTCAGAACCCTCGCCACACTCAGAACCCTCGCCACACTCAGAACCCTCGCCACACTCCTAGCTAGTTGTTGCACTTTAATTATTACAGTTACATATGCGTGGCAGATGTCTAGACTGCCAGTGTTGGTAGGATCTGTAACGTTTGCACTATTTGTTATCATGTAGTCAATTCAGTTGGTTTAAAACTGCCACATGCTATGCTTCATATTTCAGGTAGTGGATCCCCACCACTCAGTGGGAATATTTGTACAGGCAGCTCTTTAGATGTTAATAGCAGTGAACCAAATAATGTAGTAGAATTGCAAATCTTCGATCTGATTTGTTACTTGCAGGATGTTTCGTTCCATCAGATGCTGCTTCTGCTCTATGGCATACAACTAGTCTTGAGTTCTTGCTTCAGTAGGTTGACAACTCATGGTCTGCATGGTAGTATTCCTGGCATGCATCAAACTTAAATACACTAAAGGACAAAAGTTCCAGGAGCTACAATGTACTGTACAACTCCAATGCAATTACTACTCTTGGTAGCGAACTATTTTGGGAACTTCGTAGTTACTAGTTCCAGAGCTCCTGATGGCTAGTCAGGCCAGTCACCAGACAATTCTCCCACAGAACGTACTAATTAGTGTTGCTGCTGGGGGCAATTGGATACATCAATTCATCATTGTTTTCCACTCCAAGTTGCCAGTACTGCTCAAACTGTACTATCTCCTGGCAACACAATTTATTGCCTGCACTTTCCACTGGCAATGGTTGATGTGGTAGAGGAACTTCCAAGGAGTCCCTGCAACATTTGCATGAGGTCCCTCTTTACTTCTGGTCATCTCTCCATACAAGACCAGCTTGGGCAGATGACTAGAGCCTATGTGGGCAACATTACATGTCCAACACTAAGCTTTGCAGGAGGATGGGCTTGATGCACCTGTTAGTTGTTTCCATGAAAATTTTGTGATGCAGTCCTGCCAGCAGATCTTGAAACTGCCAAGGCAGTGATGGGAGTGCTCTTCAAGGTGTACACAGACAGCATTACAGGACACATTACTACCAGCCACATGAGCAGCAAGTACAATGGATTTGTCCCCTTCTGTCCACAGGTTAAGCCTGCCAAATTTTTCTTCTTTATTATTAAATATGCTAGACTAGGAAATAGACAATGCTGGCATCCAACTAGAGGGTGCTCCCCAAATCAGTAAATTCCTTTAAAGCCTTCAGCTTGGTTAACTGACAATGTTTGGCTATCTGTATTCTGCTTAGATTGCTCCATCACCCCAACAGTTGTACTGGCTCCAGAAAAAAAAAAGTGTTGTATTTGATTGTGGGCAAAGTGCTGTGAAATGACTGAAAATTGCACAGAACAGTCTTTGTATTGGAGCCTGAAGACAAGTTTGAAAAGGGCTTCAGTCCAGCTGCTTACATGAACACCCTCTGTAAACTCTGGCATTGCCTGCTGCAGAATTATGCTCAAAAAGATGGTCAACATTGTTGGAGCCAGCCCATACCATTAGAGATACACAAGGGATGGAAGGTCACTTTTGCTGGACTTCAAGTTTACTTTCATGCAACTGTTTCACAGAAGCTAGGAATCTGGGTGGGCAAAAGTATTTGAAATGTTTGAAGTCCATCTGCTGACTGTGAAATGCCTCAGGCACAGCAAATTAAAAAACATACAGGCCTTTGTTTTGCTCTCCAATGACTAGTGTCAATTGAATGTTTTTGGTGCCAGTTTGCTTTGAAGCTATACTGGCTCTAAAATGGTCTTAGACAAAATGGTAGGCAGAAGCCCATTCATTCAGAATTTCTCACCAGTCTTCCCAGCAATAAAAACACAAGGGTGAACATATTGTCGATAGAACAGTCTGGATTTTTTTTAAATTTTGCCTCCAAGGGCTTTGTTCTTTTTCAATATGCTTGATGGCAGTTTACTGCAGAGTTGGACTCTCATCCACTTATTTGAAAGGCTGTTTTGTGATTGATGGCAGTTTCATGCACTGCGCACTTAGGACCACAAAGAATTTCAAACTACTCAGACCAGCTTTCCACTGCTGATTCCTTTTCAGTGTGCAGATCTTTTGCCTTTGCTGTGCTGGTCAAACACCAGATTTTAGTGCTTCAGGGAAAGTTGTTGCCAGTCTTGGTGTAAATTTGTGTTTTTTTTTTCCACCTGCAAGTGCAAACCACCAGTCATTTCAGATATTCAAACTTAGATTGAAAGGTGCTGCAGGCTTTAGACAGTCTTTGCCCCTTGGCTTGTGAACCCAATGAGCATGAGCCAACAGTTTTATTTGCACAACTTAAATTTCCTTGTCATTTTTAAATCAAACCAGTCGTTTTTTTCCTTTTAAGTTTGATGTATCTAGTACTGCAGCTTTCCTGTGTTCCCAGAATTCTTCTACAACAGAATCAATGAAGTCAGGATGTTCCAGTTTAGGCTTGAAGATCATTTAATATCTAGCTCTAAGCCTGTTTTTTGGGTTTAGGCTTGAAGACAAACAGCTTAGAGTGACAAAGCCAGTGGTCTGATGTGCAGAGTGCAGACTGGGCACATCTCATGTGCAGGACATCCTTTAAGTCACACTTGCCCAAAGATGCAATCTCAGGTACCAGAATTAAGAGTCAGGATGCATCAATCTGTTCTTGAAGCAATCCAATTCTTCAAAGAAAGCATTTGTTATGGACAGCTACTTTTCTGCAGAATTCCATCTGTAAGTAAAAACAAAGAAATGCTGCACTCCGGAAGCATCTGTGGAGACAAGCAGAAATAACGCCACATTAGTGACCCTTCATTTGAATTTGCAATTGTTTATAATTTAACAGGTGAATCAAGTCAAGTGGGGTGGGGAAAGAGAAAAAAAAAAGATAAAGGCAAGGTGATTGGATACAGGGCCACAGAATACATGACTAGGTCATGCAAAGCCAAACAGTATCTTAATGGTGTGCTGAAAAGACAAAGCCTTACTGCAGAAGTTTTGTTTTTTTTTTTTTTAATATAAATTGATGCAAATGAAGAGCCCTGACCTAAAGCACAAAACATTAACAGGGAGCAGGCACCTTATTTTTTTCCCAAGTAACTAACCAACAAAGGGGGACAGTGATGCTCCGACATTGAAATTAATGTTCAGTCTGGCAGGCTGTAGTGACTAAAATCAATGATGCTGTTCAAGCTTGTGTTGATATTCACTGGAACACTACAGCAAGTCCAGGACAGGTATGGCTATGACATTATGAGGGGGATGCTGTTGCAATCTAAAGCAACTGCAAACTGTTAGGCTTTTGCACAAAGCCAAGATGTTGTTCAAAGCAGTCAGCACATCAGTGCTTGGTCTCCAGTGAGCACATGACAACCAGGCGATACAGTATACCATTTGAAAGTGCAGGTAAATTGGGCCGGCACAGTTGTTAGCACCTTCGCCTCACAGCACCAGCAACCCAGGTCCAGTTCTGGGTACCGCCTGTATGGAGTTTGTAAGTTCTCCTGGTGACCACGTGGATTTCTGCCAGGTGCTCTGGTTTCCTCCCACAGCCGAAGACTTACAGGTTGATAGGTCAATTAGAATTTTCCCCGAGTGTAGGTAGGTGGTAGGAGAATGGTGGGGATGTGTTAAGGAATATGGGATTAATGCAAGATTAGTATAAATAGGTGGTTTTTGGTCAGCACAGACTCGTTGGGCCTGTTTCAGGGCTGTATCTTTTCATGTCCAAGTCTGTCTAAATTGCTGCTAAACTTGAAAAGGAGTGTTTGGGCCATTGGATAGTGAAGAGAGGGAAAGTTTAAAAAAAGGCAGTTGTCATAATCTGCAATTGCATGGGAAGCTGCATTGGGATAATGGAGGAGTGGACCAGGGTGTCAGAGGGAATGATCCTTAGGAATGCTGACAGGGGAGGGGGGGGGGGGGGGGTGAAGAATATGCTTTTGGTACTGGCATCACACTGGATGTGGCAGTAATGGCAAGGCTGAATGCTTTGGATGGAGGCTTGAGATGGAAACGACAACAAAAAGTAACCCTTGTATTGTAGTAGGAAGGAGGCAAAGGGGGCAGGGTAGAAGTGCCACTAACATGCTTGACACTGGTCGAGGACCCTGTTGAGGGAGGGAGGGAGGGAGGATGGATGGACTGAGATGTACCAGAAGCCTAGTTGTGGAGGGTTGCATCATCCTCAGAACATAACAGAATTAAATAGGTTTCCTGACTCGATGTATATAGGCTGACTGGAGGGCAGACTAGGTTGGACTTGGTGCTTGGCAATGAATCAGGCCAGGTGGCAGATCTCAGAGAGCATTTCAGTGATGGTGACCATAACTCTGACCTTTATTATAGTAATGGAGGGGGACAGGAGCAGACAGGGTGGGATAATATTTAATTGGGGGAGGGGGAATTACAATGCTATTAGGCAGGAACTGGGTAGCATAAATGTATAACAGATGTTCAGGGAAATGCACAACAGAAATGTGGAGGTTGTTTGTTTAGGGAGCACTTGCTGCGACTGTGGAACAAAACTATCCAGATGAGGCAGGGAAGGGATAGTAGGGTGAAGGAACCTTTGATGACAGGAGATGTGGAACAGCTAGTCAAGAGGAAGAAGGAAGCTTACTTAAGGTGGAGGAAGCAAGGATCAGACAGGGCTCTGGAGGGTTACAAGGTAGCCAGGAAGGAACTGAAGAATGGACTTAGGAGAGCTAGAAGGGGACATGAAGCAGTCTTAGCGGGTAGGATTAAAAGGAAAATCCCAAGGCGTTCTACACTTGAGGAACAAGAGGGTGGCCAGAGTGAGGGTAGGGCCAGTGATATTGGAGGGAACTTTTGCCTGTAGTTGAAGGTGGTAGGGGGAGGTCATAAAATGAATACTTTGCTTCAGTATTCATTAGTGAGAGGGACCTGGTTGTTTGTGAGAACAGCATGGAACAGGCTGAGGTTAAGAGGGAGGATGTGCCAGAAATTTTGAATGATATGAGGACAGATAAGTCCCCGGGGCCAGACAGGATATACCCAAGGATATTACAGGAAGCGAGGGAAGAGATTGCTGCGCCTTTGGCGATGATCTTTGCATCTTCATTGTCCACTGTAGTACTGGATGATTGGAGGGTGGCAAATGTTGTTCCCTTGTTCAAGAAAGGGAATATGGATAACCCTGGGAATTATAGACCAGTCAGTCTTATGTTGGTAGTGGGCAAATTATTGGAGAGGATTCTAAGACAGGATTTATGATTTGGAAAAGCATGGTTTGATTAGAGACAGTCAGCATGACTGAGGGGCAGGTCATGCCTCACAAGCCTTATTGAATTCTTTGATGATGTGACAAAACACATTGACGAAGGAAGAGCAGTGGATGTGGTGTATATGGATTTTAGCAAGGCGTTTGATAAAGGTTCCCCATGTTAGGCTCATTCAGAAAATGAGGCATGGGATTCAGGGAATTTGGCTGTCTGGATACAGAATTGGCTGGCCCATATGAGTCAGAGGGTCATAGTAGATGGAAAGTATTCAGCATGGAGCTCGGTGACCAGTGGTGTTCCGCAGGGATCTGTTCTGGGACCGCTGGTCTGGTGATTTTTATAAATGACTTGGATGAGGAAGTGGAAGGCTGGGTTAGCAAGTTTGCCGATGACACGAAGGTTGCTGGAGTTGTGTATAGAGTGGAAGGCTGTTGTAGGTTGCAACGGGACATTGACAGGATGCAGAGCTGGGCTGAGTAGTGGCAGATGGAGTTCAACCTGGAAAAGTGTGAAGTGATTCATTTTGGAAGGTCGAATTTGAAAGCAGAATACAGGCTTAAAGACAGGATTCTTGGTAGTGTGGAGGAACAGAGGGATCTTGGGGTCCATGTCCATAGATCGCTCAAAGTTGCCACCCAAGTTGATAGGGTTGTTAAGAAGGCTTATGGTGTGTTGGCTTTCATTAACAGGGGGATTGAGTTTAAGAGCCACGAGGTTATGCTGCAGCTCTATAAGGCCCTGGTTTGACCACACTTGGAATATTGTGTTCAGTTCTGGTCGCCTCATTATAGGAAGGATGTGGAAGCTTGAGGGTGCAGAAGAGCTTTACCAGGATGCTGCCTGGACTGGAGGGCATGTCTTACGAAGAAATATTGAGGGAGCTAGGGTTTTTCTCCTTGGAGAAAAGGAGGATGAGGCACAACTTGATGGAGGGGTACAAGATGATGAGAGGCATTGTTAGAGTGGATAGCCAGAGACTTCCCCCCCCCAGGGTGGAAAGGGCCATCACCAGGGGGTATAATTTGAAAGGTGATTGGAGGAAGGTTTTGGGGAGATGTCAGGAGGTAGGTTCTTTACACAGAGTGGTGGGTCCGTGGAATGCACTGCCAGCGGTGGTAGAAGCAGATACATTAGGGGCATTTAAGCAACTCTTGGATAGGTACATGATAGTAGAATGAAGGGTAGGTATTTTGATCTTACAGTAAGTTAAAGATTTGGCACACTGTGGGCCAAAGGGCCTGCACTGTGCAATGTTCTAATGTTCTAATAGCAGCAGTCGGCAATTCAGCCCCTTGAACGTGCTCTGCCATTCAAAACCATCATGACTGATCTCATCTCAGCATCAACTCTACTTTCCTGCCCATTCATAACCCTTCAAGCCTTTAGTAAAAATCTGTCACATTTACCCAATGCCCTGGCATCCACCACACTCTGGAGTAGTGAATTCCAGAGACCCTTTGAGAAGTAATTTCTCATCTCAGGTTTAAATCTGCAACCCCTTATCCTAAAACTATGACTTCTCGTTCTAGTTTGCCCCACCAGAGCAAACATCCTCTCTACATCTACTTTGTCAATTCCCTTAATCATTTATGTACCTCAATTAGATCTCCTCTCCTTCTAAACTCTGTAGTCAAGGCCTAAACTGCTCAATCTCTTAAACAAACCCCTTATCACGCCAGGGTTAAGGAAAATCCCAAAGCTTTTTATTCATATATAAAAGGATTGGCCCACTCAAGGACAAAGGAGGAAAGTTATGCGTGGAGTTAGAGAAAATGGGTGAGATTCTAAACGAGTACTTTGCATCGGTATTCACCGAGGAGAGGGACATGATGGATGTTGAGGTTAGGGACAGATGTTTGATTACTCTAGGTCAAGTCGGCATAAGGAGGGAGGAAGTGTTGGGTATTCTAAAAGGCATTAAGGTGGACGAGTCCCCAGGTCCGGATGGGATCTATCCCAGGTTACTGAGGGAAGAGAGAGAGGAAATAGCTGGGGCCTTAACAGATATTTTTGCAGCATCCTTAAACACGTGAGGTCCCGGAGAATTGCTAATGTTGTCCCCTTGTTTAAGGGTAGCAGGGATAATCCAGGTAATTATAGACCGGTGAGCCGGACATCAGTGGTAGGGAAGCTGCTGGAGAAGATACTGAGGGATAGGATCTATTCACATTTGGAAGAAAATGGGCTTATCAGTGATAGGCAACATGGTTTTGTGCAGGGAAGGTCATGTCTTACCAACTTAATAGAATTCTTTGAGGAAGTGACAAAGTTGATTGATGAGGGAAAGGCTGTAGATGTCATATACATGGACTTCAGTAAGGCGTTTGATAAGGTTCCCCATGGCAGGCTGATGGAGAAAGTGAAGTCGCATGGGGTCCAGCGTGTACTAGCTAGATGGATAAAGAACTGGCTGGGCAACAGGAGACAGAGAGTAGCAGTGGAAGGTAGTTTCTCAAAATGGAGACGTGTGACCAGTGGTGTTCCACAGGGATCCGTGCTGGGACCACTGTTGTTTGTGATATACATAAATGATTTGGAGGAAAGTATAGGTGGTCTGATTAGCAAGTTTGCAGACGACACTAAGATTGGTGGAGTAGCAGATAGTGAAGGGGACTGTCAGAGAATACAGCAGAATATAGATAGACTGGAGAGTTGGGCAGAGAAATGGCAGAGGGAGTTCAATCAGGGCAAATGCGAGGTGATGCATTTGGGAAGATCCAATTCAAGAGGGAACTATACAGTAAATGGAAAAGTCCTGGGGAAAATTGATGTCCAGAGAGATTTGGGTGTTCAGGTCCATTGTTCCCTGAAGGTGGCAACAGGTCAATAGTGGTCAAGGAGGCATACAGCATGCTTTCCTTCATCGGACGGGGTATTGAGTACAAGGGTTGGCAGGTCACGTTACCGTTGAAGACTTTAGCTTGGCCACATTTGGAATACCGCGTGCAGTTGTGATACAGCACTGAAACAGGCCCTTCGGCCACATTACCAAAAGGATGTGGATGCTTTGGAGAGGGTGCAGAGGAGGTTCACCAGGATGTTGCCTGGTATGGAGGGCGCTAGCTATGAAGAGAGGTTGAGTAGATTAGGATTATTTTCATTAGAAAAACGGAGGTTGATGGGGGACCTGATTGAGGTGTACAAAATCATGAGGGGTATAGACAGGGTGGATAGCAAGAAGCTTTCTCTTTTTTCCCCCCCCCCTCCAGAGTGGGGGATTCAATTACTAGGGGTCACAAGTTCAAAGAGGGGAAAGTTCTTTACGCAGAGGGTGGTGGGTGCCTGGAACGTGTTGCCAGCAGAGGTGGTAGATGCGGGCACAATAGCGTCTTTGAAGATGTATCTAGACAGATACATGAATGGGCAGGAAGCAAAGAGATACAGACCCTTATAAAATGGGCGACATGTTTAGATAGAGGATCTGGATCGGCGTAGGCTTGGAGGGCCGAAGGGCCTGTTCCTGTGCTGTAATTTTCTTCGCTCTCTGGAACCACTCTAGTGAACCTCATCTGAACTGCCTCCAAATCCAACTACTTCCCTTTTCAACTCAGGGGACCAAAACTGTACACAATACTCGAGATGCAGTCTCACTACTGCTTTGTCTAGTTGCAGCAACACTTCCCTACTTTTATACTCTATTCCTTTAGCAATAAATGCCAGCATTTCATTGGCCTTCCTTTTTACTTGCTGCACCTGCAAACTACATTGACAACTCATGTATCAGCACACTCCAATCCCTCGGCATCAAAGCTGAGTTTTCTCTTGTAGCTAATTTACCTTTCTAACCCTTCAACAAAAATGGATAACCTCACTTATCCACATCGAAATCCATCTGCAAAATTTAGGCACATTCACCTAAGAACCAAGAAAATTACAGCACAGGAACAGGCCCTTCGGCCCTCCAAGCCTACGCCGATCCAAATCCTCTATTTAAACCTGTCGCCCATTTTATAAGGGTCTGTATCTCTTTGCTTCCTGCCCATTCATGTATCTGTCCAGATACATCTTCAAAGACGCTATTGTGCCCGCATCTACCACCTCTGCTGGCAACACGTTCCAGGCACCCACCACCCTCTGCGTAAAGAACTTTCCCCTCTTTGAACTAGTGACCCCTAGTAATTGAATCCCCCACTCTTTGGGGGGGGGGGGGGTGGGGAACAAAGAGAAAGCTTCTTGCTATCCACCCTGTCTATACCTCTCATGATTTTGTACACCTCAATCAGGTCCCCCCTCAACCTCCGTCTTTCTAATGAAAATAATCCTAATCTACTCAACCTCTCTTCATAGAGAGCGCCCTCCATACCAGGCAACATCCTGGTGAACCTCCTCTGCACCCTCTCCAAAGCATCTACATCCTTTTGGTAATGTGGCGACCAGAACTGCACGCAGTATTCCAAATGTGCCGAACCAAAGTCCTATACAACTGTAACATGACCTGCCAACTCTTGTACTCAATACCCTGTCCGATGAAGGAAAGCCTGCCGTATCCCTTCTTGACCACTCTATTGACCTGCGTTGCAACCTTCAGGGAACAGTGGACCTGAACACCCAAATCTCTCCGTACATCAATTTTTCCCAGGACTTTTCCATTTGCTGTATAGTTCCCTCTTGAATTGGATCTTGCAAAATGCATCACCTCACATTTGCCCTGATTGAACTCCATCTGCCATTTCTCTGCCCAACTCTCCAATCTATCTATATTCTGCTGTATTCTGACAGTCCCCTTCACTATCTGCTACTCCACCAATCTTAGTGTCGTCTGCAAACTTGCTAATCAGACCACCTATACTTTCCTCCAAATCATTAATGTATATCACAAACAGTGGTCCCAGCACGGATCCCTGTGGATCACTGGTCACACGTCTCCATTTTGAGAAACTCCCTTCCACTGCTACTGTCTCCTGATGCCCAGCCAGTTCTTTATCCATCTAGCTAGTACATCTTGGACCCCATGCGCCTATCCATAGTCATTTGTACATTTAATACAATTTAGTTTCACCATTTTAATGTTAGCTTACGATAGCAATGTTTAAGAGGCATTTTGACAAATACACAAATACAATGGGAATATAGGGATACAGTCCCCAGAAGTGCAGAAGGTTTTAGTTTAGACAGGCATCAAGATCAGTGCAGGCTTGGTGAGTCAAATGGCCTGTTTGTGCTGTACTGTTCTTTGCTCTTGTTAATCTGCAAATTTGGCAAAAGTACCTTCTATCCCTGCATCCAATTGGTTATAGTGAACAGTTGGGGCCTCAAGGAACTAACCTTGTGGCACCCTACTAGTTACATCTTGCTAACCATAAAAAGGTCCCATCTATCCAAGGGGATAAATTGTCCCTACCCACATTTGATCTTAAGTTATGCAGCACCTTATCAAATGCCTTCTGGAAGTCCAGATATACTATATGTACAGGATCCCCATTATTCTCTTCACTTGTTAAATCTGGGAAGAACAGTAACAAATTAGTTAAACACAATTTACCCTTCATAAAACCATGCTGACTGATGGATTGTGTTTTGACTTTATAAGTGTCCTATTGCTTCCTTAATAATGGATCCCAACAACTTCAGACCTGTTAAACTAATCTGTAGTTTCTGAATTTGTGCCTCCCTCCCTTTTGAATAAGAGCTTAATATGAGCATTTTTCCAATGCACTGGAACCTTTCCCACATCCAGGGAATTTACAATTTGTTAACTAAAGGATCCACTACTGCCCCTGCCACATACTTGAAGACCCTAAGATGTAAGTTATCAGGCCTTGAGGACTTTTTGGCCTTCAATCCCAATAGTTTGCACAGTTCTTTTTCTCCTCCCCCCCACCCCCATGACATTCAGAGCAGATGACATTGGCGACAAACGAACAGAATTCTTCCAGGAGCCAAGGTGGGACGTCTAGTTGACAGCTGTTGGAGCATGTGGCCTTTATTATTTGTAGACAGCCAATCCCTATTAGATGGAGACAGAAGTCGAGAATGGGATATGTCAGATGAAATGTGTAAAAAAAAATGATTTAAGGGGAGAGCAGGAAACTGCACTGTCAATGTACTAGAAAAAAGTTGGTAAGGGAACAGAGTAAGCCTAGAACATGTTTGAAATATCCCACAAAAAAAGACAAGCATTACTAGTACCCATGCAGGTACCCTTATCATTTATTTGAAAGTAAAGAGTGTAGTTGTCAAAGTTGTTCAATTTGAAAGCAGGTTCAGCCAGGGGGAGTGGGGTGGTGGCGGTGGTCATGCCTCTGCAAAAAGGAAGCAGAGAGCCCTCACACCGTCTTGGTGGGGCACGGAGGTTCAAAGGCATTGGACTTCCATAGTTTAGAGGCAGCAGTTTGGGGGGGGTGGGGAAGAGCAGCAAATTAGAAATTATCCTGATGAAATATGGTATCTGAAGAGTCACTGATGTACATGTTGGAGACTGGACCATGGAACAATCTATAGTGTCAAGATAGCAAAAAATAATAATTCAGTGGGACAGGAACATGCAGAAAACAATGCATCTATCATGATGGTCATGTTAGTGGATTTTATGCAAGAGGTGTAAGTGGGCTGTCTGGGATTGCAGGATTCTGAGTTTGGAAGCTGCAGAGGCAGATGTCCAGAAGGGGGGTTGGGGAGGGGGTGGGAGGCAGCAGTTGGAGACAGTTTGTGAGCTGGTACTGAGCTTCTGCAACTTGTAAGTCAGGACAACAAAGAACAGTACTCCTCTTGTCTGCAAGTTTGTTGACAAGGTCAGGGTTAGACTAGAGACAAAGTGGAAACAGGTTGAGTGAGTAAGGGTGTACAGGAATTTAGACAGCTGATCTCAGACAGAGACACTCTTCAATGACAAGATAGAGAGCAGCTAAGGAGGCACAGCTTGAGAATGCTGGAGGTGGCTGAATGAGTCTGCTGGTCAGGGAGATGACACGAAGTCAAAAAATTGAGCCTAGAGGCTAATTGTGACAAACAT
This sequence comes from Heterodontus francisci, assembly GCF_036365525.1. Taxonomy (NCBI): domain Eukaryota; kingdom Metazoa; phylum Chordata; class Chondrichthyes; order Heterodontiformes; family Heterodontidae; genus Heterodontus; species Heterodontus francisci. The sequence continues at coordinate 38,987,568 of NC_090411.1, read as the reverse complement.
TACAAAGTTCAAGCAGACTCTTACCTAGTTATTGAAACATGCCAGGTGGCTTTGCCCACTGACACTTCAATGCTCAGACTACTTTAATTTTATACTACAGCTATGACAAGATACAAATTATTCCACAATAGATAACATTAAACTAAATACACTTTCACACAACTTGGTTGCTTTTTTATAGCTCAATTGTAATATTTTATGTCCAACCATACTTTTGTGCTTGTACATAATGATTAGTACAGGATCCTTTACAGCATCATTGCCTTTGTGTTTTAAGGCTTTGTGATGAGCAGCGTCTGGTACCACTGTTTTCTTCATAGTTATCTCCTGCATACCATGCAGGATTGAATATGCCCAACCCATGACCAAAAGCATAAAATGCAACCTGTAATAACCTAAATTCTATGCTGTTTACTGCAATAGGTGTTAAGTGCAAAAACATTGTTTTTGGATCTAATCTGTTATTTGACCATACATTAGACTTGAAGATTTATATCTATGGTAATATGGTCAAGTTAAGCTACATGCATCATTACTTCACATTTGCAGTCTGTGTGGAATTGGTCATTAACTAGTAATTTACTGATTGGTCACATTCTATAGTAGCATCTACTTCATTTAGTCATTAGATACATAAAGTTCAATTTGATTGAAGTATACTTTACCAAAGTGTACTTAATCCTCAGGTCCATTAGCAAAAACATTAAATGGTTTTACCTACCTGGAATGTGTTGAACCCAATTGCACTACACACCCAAGCACCAATCTTTGACAATACAAGCTACTGAGATTAACTGCACTAAGAAATAGCAAGTTTCTGATAGCATTTGTAACATTGTAATTAATCAAACTATGACAAGTATCAGCAGGATTTAATCTCACCTTCACTTGGTTTTACCAAGCTTCAGCCCAGTAGCTTTTCACTGAAGGTTATATGAGAGTATACCTTTGTCCAAAGAGGCCAGTAAAAAAAAAAAAGAGAACGGGCGGCACAGTGGCTAGCACCGCAGCCTCACAGCTCGTGACCCAGGTTCAATTCTGGGTACTGCCTGTGGAAGAGAGCAGAATAAATCAAACTTCCTCACATGAGTACTCGCAAATTACTTGATTAACTTGTGCACAAGGAGAACACAGTAGAGCTCACATTGAGACGCAGTGCGATGTTCTAAAGACTTAGTCAAACAGTGGCAATTATACTATCCTGCAACCAATAATCTTGCAACCATATTTTAGCTATTAATTAGCATTCTAAAGCACCAATATTACAATTTAATTCTTGCTTTAAATGAATAAAATAGTCATTTTCAATCCTTCGTTTACATATCTATCTCACCATTGGCCTTGCAGCTGGTACAGCACAACAGAAAGAGGCAACAAGCTTCAACACTCATATCAGCCAGACATGGTACATTCCTAAGGAGCAGTTTGCATGAGAAACATACTGACCAAGCAAACTCACACCCCTAGTCCAAGGATGGCTCACCTCAGGTTCCACACCCGCGTGGAGTTTGCAAGTTCTCAGTGGGTTTTCGCTGGGTACTCAGGTTTCCTCCCACGACCAACAGACTTGCAGGTTGACAAGTAAATTGGCCATCATAAATTGCCCCTGGTATAGGTAGGTGGTAGGAGATTAGGCACAGGTGGGGATGCGGTAGGAATGTAGGCTTTGTATAAATGGGTGTTTGGTCAGCAGACTCAGTGGGCTGAAGGGCGTGTTCCAGTGCTGTATCTCTAAATAAAAAACAAAGTACAAAACAGGAACAGGCCATTTGCAAGTTGACAAATCAAAGTTAATCCAGCTTCAAAGGCTGCATACTAATCTGGAGAACTGCAATATTTCCCTTTAGAAAAACATGTCTTTGCAAAACCAAGACCCACTTTTAATCTGGCAGCTTGAACTTAACAGAAATGTTCAAATTTGAGCCTCTTAAAAGGCTACTTTTTTGCTCCAACTTTCAATTTTTTTTTTTATTTTATAAACCTTGTGCTTTGACTAACTTTAGAGCTTAACAGTTTCTTGAATAATGTCAGCAATGTTTTTTCAGGTCCACTTTCTTAGACAACCCTGTTACTTTTACCAAAGGATGTAAGGTTTTTGCCAAATTTTTCATCTCCATTTTGTACCAATTTTGAGCTCTGCAGCATTTGACTCAGATTGATTAACAGCTGAAAAGGGAGGTTCAGATTTAGTCTGACCTACATTACAGACCACATTTTATACCAGCTAACTGAACAAGGTTGCACCCTATCTAGTCTTAAAAATCATAGCACCAATTTTTTTTTTTTAATTAAACTACTGGTACCCCCAGTTTTTCAATTTGTGAACTGCTAGTCTTTCCCTCAATCTTAACAGAGCAAATTTGAACTCAGTGGGTTTAAAAAGTCAGATTGTTAAATAAGGATGCTTGAGCACATCTTTTTCAGGAGACTTCAAAAATGCTGCCTCTTCTGCACTTATTGCATCTCATGCTGAGCTGCCAGATTTAAGCTATTTTCTGACCCATAAAATTCTGAACCCAAGCTGCTTTTTACTGAGTATTGCAGATAGTTAATTTTTTTTCCATAATTAATAGTGCAGAATTAATGCAGCAGTTTTTTTACAAAGCAAGGTAAATGACTAAATTTGAGCTCCCCTCTAATAGACAGCTTTAACAGATTTACCAAAGTTTCACACTACAGCTTTTCAAAACCTTAACAGACCAAGCTGGATTTTCTACAACCAAGCTTTAAACAGCAGCTATTCAGATAGCTTCACATTTGCACCCCCAGCTCAATTTAAAGCCCTGATGCAGACTGATGGTGCTTCCATGAGATCTCTGCTTTCATGCAGTATTGCCAGCTTTCCACATACCTGGATCATTTGACATTTGAACCAGACATTGCTATCTGCTTTTATTTGCCAAAGTGTTACAAAGCTCAAGTTAAATGCAGCAGCTTTGCTAACAGGTTTAAAAATTAGACTTCTGACACCAGGCTGGAGCCAAGCAGCTTTTCTAGACTAAAGTTACAAGCCAAACTTGAGCCTGCAGGCGGTCATATTTTTAGTGACCTGAAATTATGAGTTCATGACATCCAGCTTTTATTGCAACTGCAGTTTGAGGCCAGCAGCTTTTTCATGACTAACAAAAGTAAAACAATTTTGTTTAACAACTTACGTTAGAGAAACTGCTGCTCTGTTAATTACCAGTTGCATATTAAAATAGTTACCACCCAGCCTTTTACTGTGCAGTAGAGAATTTTCAAACCTACGATTGTTCCTTTTAACAAGGAGTTTGCTACCCTGTGCTTTTGGGGGCACTCGTACAGTTTTAAGTGACCAATTTCACAGCCTTTTGTTGAGTGCTATTTACACAGAGTGCTTGAGACCAAGTTTGTAGCCTGCAGGTTTACACAAACTAATGTTGCAGACCAATGTTTGATACTAGATCGGAGGCCCACACTTGAATACATGAACACTCCAATTTCAGTCAAAATTGTTAAAGCTAAGCAGTGTTTTTCTTCAAGCCGCAAGACAAACTGCTTCCTCTACGCAAGTGTTGTAGACCGCAAGACCGAAGTTTAAACCGGACTTAAAATTCAGCTCGCAGTTGTGGTTTATTACTAAATTCATATTTAGACATTTGCAACCCACCGGCTTTCTACATACCAAGGATAGACTAGGGTTTTTAAAACCAGCAGCTTGTCCCAGATGGAACTATGCAACTTTGTAACCAACCGTGCAGATACAATTAGCTAAAACACAGGCACAAGCTTCCAAGCCCGAAGGTCACATATGAAGCTCAAGTCACCCAGCTTTTTACTGACTAAAGTTGCATTTTACTTTTATTCGCACCTCTGAAGACCAACGTTCAATCCAAACATCAATAGCTGGAGCTTTTTTCACAGCCACATCAAACTGGTGACCCACATTAAGGCCCCCCAGATTTTTAACCTTGGATTTGTGAAAGGACAGCTGAAGACTCAATTTGACAGCAGCAAATTTTTGCTTCTCCAAAGGTGAGATGCCCCGGCTTTTTAATAAAACATAGCAAGGTTGAGCCCTGCAATTCATTTACAGACGAAAGGTTGCATGCCCAGCTTGTTGCCAAAACTCATGTTACACATGAAGATTGAAACCCCAACTGCTTTTCACAGCAAAGTTCCAGGCCCAGCTATTTTAACTGCAGTGTTTTTTTCTCCATGCCTCTTGGGTATCAATCTGACCAAGGTTGATAAAAATATATGAGGGCAGTTCTGGTTTGAGAATCAAAGTGGTAGTCCAGCATGGAGTTTTTTTTAAATATAAAAAAGTTGCACCACAGCCTGACATTTTGTCCACAATCCATCAACAGACCACATTTGAGCCTGGCAGCTTTGGTCAGACACAAGGTTTAATGCAGAGGTAGAAGCTGGCAGATTAGAACAAGGTTGCAGGTTAAAGTGAAACCTGGCTTACTTTCAAAATTACCACCAATATTTCACACCAAGTTTAAGCAAGCAAGCTTTGTAAAGCCATTGCACACCACGTTTGACAGGTACAGCTTTAACACACTAAGGGTTCACATCAGCTTCAGTGAAGTTACACCCCAGCTTTTTTATTTATAAAAAAGTTAACATGCAAAGCTTCAGATTCCAGTTCATCCCACAGTAATACAGACAAGAGTTGATCACTGCAAGTTTTCAGAACAAAACTGATTCTGGCAACTTTAAAAAATTGAAGTTGAAACCCTCATCTTCAGGCTGACAAATTCCAAACAAAATGCTTTTGCCATTTTTGGTAGAAACATTTACATGCCAATGTTGACTTTCATGACTAGAGTTATAGATAAATTTTGACCATTGCTGCTTTTGGAGTCATGATGCAGACCAAGTGATTCTCCATCCACTACATAATGACAACAGATGTACATACTTATTTACCTCAATATACTGGAGACACAATTCTCTCATGTTAAAGGGAGGAGCTCCATACCTTCAACTGAGGCATGCTCTGGAGGTATACTAACAACTTTTATTATGCTTTGAAACATTTGCACTTCTGACTGTAGAGTGCCTTTTATTTAAGCTCCCATCATTAATGTGCATTTTTTCTCCTTGATCTTGATTAAATCTTCTCCATACAACACGTAGTTTAACCCAACTCCACATTTAGCATGGTCAGCAACTTAATGTTAAGAATTTTATTGTTAAGCTCATGTTCTCTTCGAATTTATTGACAAACGAACACTCTTGCTTGGTGCCAACTCATTAAGCACGTTGTGTTTTACATTGAAAAGCACATTTACAGGCAAGATAAACGCAACATTTCACACTGCATAACCTCTATAATCCAGAGGATTTGTATGAATGACGAGATGCTGTGCAAATACTTGATACACTGGAAGCACATTTAAACTGCATGTGTCGAAGCTAGTTTATGATCGAATAGTAATGATACCAAAAAAAAAGTGCTGGACACACCCAAATAAAGTCAATTAAATGCTCCGAAACATTGAAACGGTGTCCCGTTGAGCAGAACGCTACCGTGAGCTCTATTACTGACATACTCACATCTCCCAATCTGCGCTTCATGCTCTGCAGTTTACCATGATCATGCAGTTACATTTAAAACCATCATCCCTATTTGGATCAAGCTTGATAGCGCCAATAGAACAGTACTCAGCCAGTGCAGTTTAATGTGTTTCAACATCGCAAGTCCCTTCTCTGCTCACACCTTTAATGACCTTAGTCTCTAATTTAAATGAGATGACACTAAAAACACACTTACTAAAAAATGCGACATTTTACTGCTACAAAAGGACCTCACTTAGTTAATTGGAAAGGCCTTTGCTGCATTCTTGTCGGATTATTAACTTCCAGACTGAACGTACAAACTAAAACAACTTCTATGCCGGCAGGACTTATACAGATGATTTGCACATGCGAACTGCATTATTTTAGTTTATAAAAACATTCACATGACTTCAATCTCAATTCGACATTGTCCAGTTTAGGATAGCCACCAAAGCCCCTCACATATCCACTACCTCCCGGTGTGCATCTTTCCACGTTACCAAGATTGCAATATCTTGGTCTTTGTCATCAAGACCTTTGAACGCGTCATGAATTTTGCTCCTTTTCCCTCGTTTGTGGCATTGAGTTGATTGAACTCTCGTGACTGAGTTAACAAAGTAATAAAGAAAAAATATCCAAGTTAGAACTAAAAACGTGCACACTGCAGTTTTACCGTTCTAATCTGCTGACTGCTCGATTTGAATTCTGCTTTGTCTTTTTGTCCAAACAATTCTGAATTCGCACCACTGCGCCTAATGGGAGTTGCTGTTAATACCGTCTTTACCAAGTATTTGCAATGTACCAACCCTTAGGTTTCCTTAAAACATACTGGAAATTGAGCGTACCATTTCACTCAAGAAAAACAACAAATGCATCATTTCTGACTGAACCGTTTGAGGAACGAAGAGCATCACAAAGTTTTTTTCTGTAGTATTTAAGTAACCACTTCGCCTTCCAACCGTTTCAGGCGGTCAAATTAGATAAAAGTTTAATCCTGCGTTAGGCGATTCAATTTAACTGAACCGAACTGAAACATTGACGCTCAGGCTCAATTTCAGCCCTACCTCGTATTTGTAGTTATCCGCAAACAATCTCCAAATCTAGAGTACGAACCCTCAGACCAAGAGGCGGCGACTTAAACTATTTTTTGAGGGTGTTACTGCAGAACTAATAGTCACCTTTAGTAGAATACGTTTTGAAAACCCCAATAGCATTTTAATTCAGCGTTACAAATTTCATGTGCTTGTTCCACCCCTTCAAACACTATTGAATGAAGGAGTTAGCTGGAACGACCGACGATGAGTGCGAGTTCCAGCTGTAGAAATGAAGACCGAGCTTGAATCGCAATTCCACGGTCATGAAGCAAGTCGGATCAACAGAAGTTCACTGTTTTTAACAATTACAGGCTTCAGTTCTCGCCTCTTTCTCCCCACTTCACACAAACAGTATAGATAAGGAAATGAAACCTTTTCTTTCCAGATGCGTTTCTAATGACTACACAATACTTGACAGCGTGGTGAAAATAAACATTTAGTATTGTATTTTTGGACGTTTCCGTGTATTCAAACTACAAGATATTATTAAGGGTCGGTTGCCACGCTCTCCATTCAAGGTTCTTTACCTTGACTCTGTCATCGACATGAAGCACAAAGGCACCAAGTACCAAACCAATTATTATTATTAACAAGGAGCCATTATGAAGGCTTTGGAGAATTCTATTTCAACCTTTAACATTTGTAATTAGAGTTGAATAAAACTTGACGAGTTACGTAATTGGCATAAAACAGGAGAGTTAACACCGAAAAATGCCGTGACAGAGACGCATACAATTGGGACTCTGGCTGGTGAGATCGCTTCAACCTTTAAATTACTCGCCACGAATACACAGAAGCACAAATTTGATCACAAACCCATTTTGCACACGAATGAGTTTCTGTAATCATTGACTTGCATTGTATTTACACAACGTCACTTCATAAACAGCAAGTTCAGATTTTTCTCACCTGCTCCTAGGCAAAAAACGTTTAGCGACTACATTTATTCCAAGAAAATAAGTTTGGTTTCTAACTTCAAAGTGACGTACTTGACCATTAAAAACGTATCTATAAGCAAACAGAACAACCGTTTCTGTTTGAAACTGCAAATATTAGGATCACGATTTCTTAAATCAAGTATGAGGCATTAGACTGAAAATATATGCAGTGCGGTCCAGAGATAATTCTCATTAATTTGTGAAAACAAATGCCAAGTGAAAGACACCATCCCAACTACTTAAAAACTTGAATAGTCAAACGTACCACTATTAGATCCCCACCAAAAGTAGTATCACTATTATTAATAGCATTACACAGCGCAGAGGGAAAAAAAAAACAGACCAGCATCAATTAGCAGAAATAAAACAAGCCGAAGCCACAGAAAAACATAGCAACGTTATTGTTAATTCCAAGAAGCTGCACAAGTACTCAATAAACTAAATAACTTCATTAAAAGCACCTGAAAAAAGGTACAAACCATGAAATCACTCGAACTCAAACATAGAACATCAATCTTAAACGAACATTTTAACAAAACGCAGTAAAAAAAAAACAATCCTAGATATTTCTCGGTTAAAAACTCTTCAGTCCCCAAGACTTTAAAAAAAACTATAACCCGGACACCTGCTTTACTCAATTTCAAAACCACTTTTGTACCGTTCAGAAAAAAAAGGCGTCAATAACAAATATTTCAGAAACAATCAAAACGTTGCTGTTACAACACTCAGTCCTCACTTTCTCAGTCACTCAATCTTTCTCTCCCCCCTACCCAAAAAAAAACCAAAAACCTTAACTTTCAATGAAGGTCTGTCCAAAGTCTTCTCTCACCAGTTCTGACTCCAGTCTCCCGGAGTCCATTTAAATCTCCCGCGTCCTGTCAATCAACCCCGGCCCCGCCCCGCCGGCACAAACGCAACAAAACATTTGTCTTTTTATATCTTATTTATCTTCTCCTTCTTTGGCCTCCTTATCTCGAGAGACAATGGGTAAGCGCCTGGAGGTGGTCAGTGGTGTGTGGAGCAGTGCCTGGAGTGGCTACAAAGGCCAATTCTAGAGTGACAGGCTCTTCCACAGATGCTGCAGAGAAATTTGTTTGTCGGTGCTGTTACACAGTTGGCTCTCCCCTTGCGCTTCTGTCTTTTTTCCTGCCAACTGTTAAGTCTATTCGACTCGCCACACTTTAGCCCCGCCTTTATGGCTGCCTGCCAGCTCTGGCGAACGCTGGCAACTGAGTCCCACGACTTGTGATCAATGTCACAGGACTTCATGTCGCGTTTGTAGACTTCTTTAAAGTGGAGACATGGACGGCCGGTGGGTCTGATACCAGTGGCGAGCTCGCTGTACAATGTGTCTTTGAGAATCCTGCCATCTTCCATGCGGCTCACATGGCCAAGCCATCTCAAGCGCCGCTGACTCAGTAGTGTGTATAAGCTGGGGATGTTGGCCGCCTCGAGGACTTCTGCATTGGAGATACGGCCCTGCCACCTGATGCCAAGTATTCTCCGGAGGCAGCGAAGATGGAATGAATTGAGATGTCGCTCTTGGCTGACATACGTTGTTCAGGCCTCGCTGCCGTAGAGCAAGGTACTGAGGACACAGGCTTGATACACTTGGACTTTTGTGTTCCGTGTCAGTGCGCCATTTTCCCACACTCTCTTGGCCAGTCTGGACATAGCAGTGGAAGCCTTACCCATGCGCTTGTTGATTTCTGCATCTAGAGACAGGTTACTGGTGATAGTTGAGCCTAGGTAGGTGAACTCTTGAACCACTTCCAGAGCGTGGTCAGTCATATTGATGGATGGAGCATTTCTGACGTCCTGCCCCATGATGTTCGTTTTCTTGAAGCTGATGTTTAGGCCAAATTCGTTGCAGGCAGCCGCAAACCTGTCGATGAGACTCTGCAGGCACTCTTCAGTGTGAGATGTTAAAGCAGCATCGTCAGCAAAGAGGAGTTCCCTGATGAGGACTTTCCGTACTTTGGACTTCTCTCTTAGACGGGCAAGGTTGAACTGCTATTTATCTAAGATCAAAATAACATCAACAAAATCTCTTTGTAATAGCTGGAGAATATTGACAGAATATCTGAATAATATTTCACAGATCGAAGGTCTGATTGGCAGAAAGACACATAAGCACCAGCCCCGCCCCCTACGGGTTGCTCGCATCTGCCCCTGCCCCGCCCTTCTCGCCAATGGGGTAGTGCAGGCCCCGCCCCCTTTCAACCCCGGTTTACTGCCCCTCCCCATCCCCATCCCCCTCCCGCAATGATCACTCCGAACCTTGTGACATTCCTTTCTACATTTTAGACGACGATATTCGCATTTAATTCTTCTTCTTAAAATCTCTAAATTAATTTAAGGTGATGTCATTTTATAATCAGTAAATGTTAATCATTTCCGAATTTCATGTACTTTGGCATTTTTTTACTTTGAATTTGATCTCCAGTGAATTTCTTGATGTAAAGTGATGTTATATGGCTTATTATTTGGAGTGAGATGTAAGAACTGTGAACTGTTACTAATTGAATGTTATGTCAAATTCTTAGCTCACGAGTTTAATCTTAGTGTAATGCGAAGATTGAGTAAAGTGGTCATTTTATTTAAATTGAGCAATTATACTTATCAATTAAAGATAGTTACTTGTATTGTGTATAATTTGAATAATTGAGTTATTACATTTTGAGTGAAATGAAATCATTTGATCAATTTAATGTGCTTAATCTTATTTCTTCTTTTAATGTGATGTACCTTCACTAATTTCTTTTCTAAACTTTAATTCCAGCTGATCTAATTATATTCATGGTATGACGAATGTTCGGGATAGGACAATAAATACTGGAATCGCCGGCGACGCCCACATTTCCCGATAATAATTAAAAAGAAAAAAGGTCATTTATTTAGTTTAATGAAGTAACTTGATTAATGTTGAGTTAAAGTTATTTGTTAATTGACGATTACATTATATTGACTTGATGGAATATTATTTATGAATTGTATAAGTAATTTTACTTTAATGTGATCTCACATGATTAATTTCATGTCATTTTATTTTATAAGTTATTGCCAATAACTTTCAACTAACTTTACTATTTCAATGCGATTTTAGGATTACTCAATTTATTGTGGTGTGATTAATGTAACCTGAGTTAATTTAATGAAATAATTTTATTGCTTGCAAATAGTCATTTGTTTAATGTTTCATTTTTTCAATGTGTTGCTATTTATTCATTGAAAAGGGAATAATTTTGTTTCCTCAATTAACGTGAAATAACTCTTCGGGACTTTGCAGTCGGGGTTCTGTACACGGAAGTTGGGTCAGGTTTTGGGTTGGGGTGAGATTTCATAGCAGCATTTTCTGCAGGTCATTTAAATTTACAGTCTAGCTGAAAGTTTTGCTGCCTTCTTTCTGATTGAGACGATATGGGGGCAGGACATTTCGAGCTTTGCAAACCAATCTCTGTCTCCTCTTGTCCACTTCATACTTGTTTCAAGCCCCATAATTTCCACGAATTAAACCCCACATTCAATTCAATTTCCAGTGATAGCTTGGTCTTCGTTATGGGGGCATGAGCCTGTTCCGTTTTCATTATATGTGACACAAGATGAGCTAACAGAAAGGGTTAATTACAGACTTCCGAAAAGCTTCTCATCCAAGTCCATTAATGTCAATAAAATGGACAGTGGAAACCAGGTACAAAAACAAGAAATGCTGGAATCACTCAGCAGGTCTGGCAGCATCTGTGGAAAGAGAAGCAGAGTTAACGTTTCGGGTCAGTGACCCTTCTTCGGAACCGGATGCTGCCAGACCTGCTGAGTGATTCCAGCATTTCTTGTTTTTGTTTCAGATTTCCAGCATCCGCAGTATTTTGCTTTTATTTTAGTGGAAACCAGGTACTAAGTTTGCTTCGAGACGGGAAACAGAATCGTGGTGAAAGCTTGTTTTTCACACTGGATGCCAGCCCCCAAGGTTGGGTCCGAGGACCTTTTGCTTTCCTTGCTATATATTAATGAATTAGACTTGCGTCAACAGGGCACAATTTCAAAAGTTGCAGTGCGACGGGATCGAGCGGCGGAATGGGAATGACTGAAGAGCTCCGTTGGAGACCCGGCATGGACTCGACGGGCCGAATGGCCTGCGTTTGTGGTGAAAATGAGTCTGAATCTGACACAAAACCTTGAAGGATAGTAAATCGTGAGAATAGTGGCAGATTTCAAAAGTCCATAAATAGGCTGATGGAATGGAAGAGGTGACGAATTGAAATGTAACTCTGACCAGTGTGAAGTATGGTTGGAATAAGTCATTGAAACCAGTCCATTGTAACGGGCATGCAGAAACAGAAATCTGGATGGAGGTTTTTATGGACAAATTGTGGAATGTGCCATGGCTGTTTCAGGAACTGGTGGAAAAGGCATTTCTGATCCTTACCATTATCAATGTGCGCATTGAGTCCAAAGTATAGTAAGTTACAATGAACCTTTGAATAAATTATTGCTTCAGCCGTTATTACGGTATTGTGTCCAATTCTGGTGCACAAATATTCAAGAGTTACATGGAGGAGGGATTCCCGTTCATCACATGAACAGATTAACAAACTTTTTTTGCCTCTTTCAACCACAAAACGTGTATTGCACTTTTAAGTGAGTTTCAACTTATATAAACTTACCTTTTTGTTTCAGCAGTTTCTTTTTGCAGTGGCGACAGGGAGAGTGAGGTGGCAGCTGGGTAAGTAAGTCCTATATATTTGGGCAGCGGCTGAACCTGAGACACGACACCTGTAGTGTCTCCCACCCGCCCTCCTCCTCTAACCAAAAAAAAAAGGACTCGGTGGTGTGTAGATAAGGTAAGACTTTTTCTATTTCTCTTTTTTTTCCCCGTGTGATTGATAAAAACTTTTCGTTCCTTTTTCATTTATCTAAGTTAAGACTAAGTTAAGCTTAAGATTGAAAATGGCAGGAGATCTCAGACCCGTGTTATTCTCCTCTTGCTCAATGTGGGAGCTCAGGGACACGGCTGATGTCCCTGACTCCTTCATGTGCTGGAAGTGTGTCCAGCTACAGCTCTTGTTAGACCACATGACGGCTCTGGAGCTGCGGATGGACTCACTTTGGAGCATCCGCAATGCTGAGGAGGTCGTGGATAGCACGTTTAGCGAATTGGTCACACCGCAGATTAGGATTGCTGAGGGAGAAAGGAAATGGGTGACCAAAAGGCAGAGAAAGAGCAGGAAGGCAGAGCAGGTGTCCTCTGCGGTCATCTCCCTCCAAAACAGGTATACCATTTTGGATATTGTTGGGGGAGATGGCTCACCAGGGGAAGGCAGCAGTTGCCAGGTTCATGGCACCGTGGCTGGCTCTGCTGTTCAGAAGGGCGGGAAAAAGAGTGGAAGGGCTATAGTCGTAGGGGATTTGATTGTAAGGGGAGTAGATAGGCGGTTCTGTGGTCGTAAACGAAACTCCCGAATGGTATGTTGCCTCCCAGGTGCACGGGTCAGGGATGTCTCAGATCGGCTGCAGAACATTCTGAAGGAGGAGGGTGAACAGCCAGTTGTCATTGTGCACATAGGCACCAATGATATAGGTAAAAAACGGGATGAGGTCCTACAAGCAGAGTTTAGGGAGTTAGGAGCCAAGTTAAAAAGTAGGACCTCAGAGGTAGTAATCTCCGGATTGCTACCAGTGCCACGTGATAGTCAGAGTAGAAATGAAAATATAGTCAGGATGAATGCATGGCTTGAGAGATGGTGCAGGAGGGAGGGGTTCAGATTTTTGGGACATTGGGACCGGTTCTGGGGGAGGTGGGACTATTACAAATTGGACGGTCTACACCTGGGCCGGACTGGAACCAATGTCCTTGGGGGGGCTTTTGCTTACACTGTTGGGGAGGGTTTAAACTAATGTGCCAGGGGGATGGGAACCAAATGAGGAGGTCAGTGGACAGTAAGGAGGTAGTAACTAAAGCCTGTAAGGAACTAGATAAAGAAGTCAGCGTGACTAAGGGGAAGAGTAGGCAGGGAGCAGATGATGAACGCAAAGGGACTGGTGGTCTGAGGTGCATTTGTTTTAATGCAAGAAGTGTAGTAGGTAAGGCAGATGAACTTAGGGCTTGGATTAGTACCTGGGAGTATGATGTTATTGCTATTACTGAGACTTGGTTGAGGGAAGGGCATGATTGGCAACTAAATATCCCAGGATATCGATTCTTCAGGCGGGATACAGAGGGAGGTAAAAGGGGTGGAGGAGTTGCATTACTGGTCAAAGAGGATATCACAGCTGTGCTGAAGGAGGGCACTATGGAGGACTCGAGCAGTGAGGCAATATGGGCAGAACTCAGAAATAGGAAGGGTGCGGTAACAATGTTGGGGCTGTACTCCAGGCCTCCCAACAGCGAGCGTGAGATAGAGGTACAAAGATGTAAACAGATTATGGAAAGCTGTCGGAGCAACAGGGTGGTGGTGATAGGAGATTTTAATTTTCCCAACATTGACTGGGATTCACTTAGTGTTCGAGGTCTAGATGGAGCAGAATTTGTAAGGAGCATCCAGGAGGGTTTTCTAGAGCAGTATGTAAATAGTCCAACTCGGGAAGGGGCCATACTGGACCTGGTGTTGGGGAATGAGCCGGGCCAGGTGTTTGAGGTTTCAGTAGGGGACTACTTTGGGAATAGTGATCACAATTCCGTAAGTTTTAGAATACTCATGGACAAAGACGAGAGTGGTCCTAAAGGAAGAGTGCTAAATTGGGGGAAGGCCAACTATACCAAAATTCGGCAGGAGCTGGGGAATGTAGATTGGGAGCAGCTGTTTGAAGGTAAATCCACATTTGATATGTGGGAGGCTTTTAAAGAGAGGTTGATTAGCGTGCAGGAGAGACATGTTCCTGTGAAAATGAGGGGTAGAAATGGCAAGATTAGGGAACCATGGATGACAGGTGAAATTGTGAAACTAGCTAAGAGGAAAAAGGAAGCATACATAAGGTCTAGGCGGCTGCAGAAAGACGAAGCTTTGAAAGAATATCGGGATTGTAGGCGCAATCTGAAACGAGGAATTAAGAAGCTAAAAGGGGTCATGAAATATCTTTAGCAAACAGGGTTAAGGAAAATCCCAAAGCGTTTTATTCATATATAAGGAGCAAGAGGGTAACTAGAGAAAGGATTGGCCCACTCAAGGACAAAGGAGGAAAGTTATGCGTGGAGTTAGAGAAAATGGGTGAGATTCTAAACGAGTACTTTGCATCGGTATTCACCGAGGAGAGGGACATGACGGATGCTGAGGTTAGGGACAGATGTTTGATTACTCTAGGTCAAGTCGGCATAAGGAGGGAGGAAGTGTTGGGTATTCTAAAAGGCATTAAGGTGGACGAGTCCCCAGGTCCGGATGGGATCTCTCCCAGGTTACTGAGGGAAGCGAGAGAGGAAATAGCTGGGGCCTTAACAGATATCTTTGCAGCATCCTTAAACACGGGTGAGTTCCTGGAGGACTGGAGAATTCCTAATGTTGTCCCCTTGTTTAAGAAGGGTAGCAGGGATAATCCAGGTAATTATAGATCGGTGAGCCTGATGTCAGTGGTAGGGAAGCTGCTGGAGAAGATACTGAGGGATAGGATCTATTCCCATTTGGAAGAAAATGGGCTTATCAGTGATAGGCAACATGGTTTTGTGCAGGGAAGGTCATGTCTTACCAACTTAATAGAATTCTTTGAGGAAGTGACAAAGTTGATTGATGAGGGAAGGGCTGTAGATGTCGTATACATAGACTTCAGTAAGGCGTTTGATAAGGTTCCCCATGGTAGGCTGATGGAGAAACTGAAGTCGTATGGGTTCCAGGGTGCACTAGCTAGATGGATAAAGAACTGGCTGGGCAACAGGAGATGGAGAGTAGCAGTGGAAGGGAGTTTCTCAAAATGGAGACATGTGACCAGTGGTGTTCCACAGGGATCCGTGCTGGGACCACTGTTGTTTGTGATATACATAAATGATTTGGAGGAAAGTATAGGTGGTCTGATTAGCAAGTTTGCAGATGACAGTAAGATTGGTGGAGTAGCAGATAGTGAAGGGGACTGTCAGAGAATACAGCAGAATATAGATAGATTGGAGAGTTGGGCAGAGAAATGGCAGATGGAGTTCAATCAGGGTAAATGCGAGGTGATGCATTTTGCAAGATCCAATTCAAGAGGGAACTATACAGTAAATGGAAAGGTCCTGGGGAAAATTGATGTGCAGAGAGATGTGGGTGTTCAGGTCCATTGTTCCCTGAAGGTGGCAACGCAGTGGTCAAGAAGGCATACGGCATGCTTTCCTTCATCGGACGGGGTATTGAGTACAAGAGTTGGCAGGTCATGTTACAGTTGTATAGGACTTTGGTTCGGCCACATTTGGAATACTGCGTGCAGTTCTGGTCGCCACATTACCAAAAGGATGTGGATGCTTTGGAGATGGTGCAGAGGAGGTTCACCAGGATGTTGCCTGGTATGGAGGGCGCTAGCTATGAAGAGAGGTTGAGTAGATTCGGATTATTTTCATTAGAAAGACGGAGGTTGAGGGGGGACCTGATTGAGGTGTACAAAATCATGAGAGGTATAGACAGGGTGGATAGCAAGAAGCTTTTTCCCAGAGTGGGGGATTCAATTACTCGGGGTCACGAGTTCAAAGTGAGAGGGGAAAAGTTTAGGGGGGATATGCGTGAAAGGTTCTTTACGCAGAGGGTGGTGGGTGCCTGGAACGCGTTGCCAGCGGAGGTGGTAGATGCGAACACGATAGCGTCTTATAAGATGTATCTAGACAGATACATGAATGGGCAGGAAGCAAAGAGATACAGACCCTTAGAAAATAGGCGACATGTTTAGGTAGAGGATCTGGATCGGCGCAGGCTTGGAGGGCCAAAGGGCCTGTTCCTGTGCTGTAATTTTCTTTGTTCTTTGTTTAATACTGACGGGACACGTTACCAGGTGAACAGTATAAGTAAGGCGAGTGTGGTTCCCTGATGGTTTAATACACAATGGATTCGTCACCAAGAATCCAAACCCAGATCCTCTCTATCACCCAGACCACCTGCTTCCACCTCCATAACATCACCGTCTCTGTCCCTGATTCCAAACCCCAGATCCTGAAATCATCCAGACCACCTGCTTCCACCTCCATAACATCACCATCTCTGACCCTGATTCCAAACCCCAGATCCTCAAATCACCCAGACCACCAACTTCCACCTCCATAACATCACCGTCTCTGTCCCTGATTCCAAAACCCAGATCCTCAAATCACCCAGACCGTCTACTTCCACCTCCATAACATCACCGTCTCTGTCCCTGATTCCAAACCCCAGATCCTCAAATCACCCAGACCACCTACTTCCACCTCCATAACATCACCGTCTCTGACCCTGATTCCAAAACCCAGATCCTCAAATCACCCAGACCGTCTACTTCCACCTCCATAACATCACCATTTCTGTCCCTGATTCCAAACCCAGATCCTCAAATCACCCAGACCAGCTTCTTCCACCTCCATAGCATCACAGTCTCTGCCCCTGATTCCAAGCCCAGATCCTCTCCATCACCCAGACCGCCTACTTCCACCTCCATAACATCACCGTCTCTGTCCCTCATTCCAAACCCAGATCCTCAAATCACCCAGACCACCTACTTCCACCTCTATAACATCACCGTCTCTGTCCCTGATTCCAAACCCCAGATCCTCAAATCACCCAGACCACCTACTTCCACCTCCATCACTTCACCGTCTCTGTCCTTGATTCCAAACCCCAGATCCTCAAATCACCCAGACTACCTACTTCCACCTCCATAACATCACCGTCTCTGTCCCTGATTCCAATCCCCAGATCCTCAACTCACCCAGACCACCTACCTCCACCTCCAAAACATCACCGTCTCTGGCCCTAATTCCAAACCCAGATCCTCTCTATCACCCAGACCACCTACTTCCACCTCCATAACATCACCGTCTCTGGCCCTGATTCCAAACCCAGATCCTCAAATCACCCAGACCACCTACTTCCACCTCCATCACTTCACCGTCTCTGTCCCTGATTCCAAACCCCAGATCGTCAAATCACCCAGACCACCTACTTCCACCTCCATAACATCACAGTCTCTGACCCTGATTCTAAACCCCAGATCCTCTCTATCACCCAGACCACCAACTTCCACTTCCATAACATCACCGTCTCTGCCCCTGATTCCAAGCCCAGATCCTCTCCATCACCCAGACCACCTACTTCCACCTCCATAACATCACCGTCTCTGTCCCTGATTCCAAACCCCCAGATCCTCAAATCTCCCAGACCACCTACTTCCACCTCCATAACATCACCGTCTCTGTCCCTGATTCCATACCCCAGGTCCTCAAATCACCCAGACCACCTACTTCCACCTCCATAACATCACCGTCTCTGTCCCTGATTCCAAACCCCAGCTCCTCAAATCACCCAGACCGTCTACTTCCACCTCCATAACATCACCGTCTCTGTCCCTGATTCCAAACCCACAGATCCTCAAATCTCCCAGACCACCTACTTCCACCTCCATAACATCACCGTCTCTGTCCCTGATTCCATACCCCAGGTCCTCAAATCACCCAGACCACCTACTTCCACCTCCATAACATCACCGTCTCTGTCCCTGATTCCAAACCCCAGATCCTCAAATCACCCAGACCACCTACTTCCACCTCCATAACATTACCGTCTCTGTCCCTGATTCCAAACCCCAGATCCTCTCCATCACCCAGACCACCTACTTCCACCTCCATAGCATCACCGTCTCTGTCCTTGATTGCAAGCCCAGATCCTCTCCATCACCCAGACCACCTACTTCCACCTCCATAAGATCACCGTCTCTGTCCTTGATTCCAAATCCCAGATCCTCAAATCACCCAGACCACCTACTTCCACCTCCATCACTTCACCGTCTCTGTCCCTGATTCCAAATCCCAGATCCTCAAATCACCAAGACCACCTACTTCCACCTCCATAACATCACCGTCTGTGTCCCTGATTCCAAACCACAGATCCTCAAATCACCCAGACCACCTACTTCCACCTCCATCACATCACCGTCTCTGTCCCTGATTCCAAACCCAGATCCTCTCCATCACCCAGACCACCTACTTCCACTTCCATAACATCACCGTCTCTGTTCCTGATTCCAAACCCCAGATCCTCAAATCACCCAGACCAACTACTTCCACTTCCATAACATCACCGTCTCTGTCCCTGATTCCAAACCCCAGATCCTCAAATCACCTAGACCACCTACTTTCACCTCCATAACATCACCGTCTCTGTCCCTGTTTCAAAACCCCAGATCCTCAAATCACCCAGACCACCTACTTCCACCTCCATAACATCACAGTCTCTGTCCCTGATTCCAAGCCCCAGATCCTCAAATCACCCAGACCGTCTACTTCCACCTCCATAACATCTCCGTCTCTGTCCCTGATTCCAAACCCCAGATCCTCAAATCACCCAGACCACCTACTTCCACCTCCATAACATCTCCGTCTCTGTCCCTGATTCCAAACCCAGATCCTCTCTATCACCCAGACCACCTACCTCCACCTCCATAACATCACCGTCTCTGCCCCTGATTCCAAGCCCAGCTCCTCAAATCACCTAGACCACCTACTTCCACCTCCATAACATCACCGTCTCTGTCCCTGTTTCAAAACCCCAGATCCTCAAATCACCCAGACCACCTACTTCCACCTCCATCACTTCACCGTCGCTGTCCCTGATTCCAAACCCCCAGATCCTCAAATCTCCCAGACTACCTACTTCCACCTCCATAACATCACAGTCTCTGTCCCTGATTCCAAGCCCCAGATCCTCAAATCACCCAGACCACCTACTTCCACCTCCATAACATCTCCGTCTGTGTCCCTGATTCCAAACCCAGATCCTAAAATCACCCAGACCACCTACTTCCACCTCCATAACATCACCGTCTCTGTCCCTGATTCCAAACCCCAGATCCTCAAATCACCCAGACCGTCTACTTCTACCTCCATAACATCACCGTCTAGGTCTCTGCCTCAGCTCCTCTGCTCCTGAGTCCTTTGCCTGTGTTTTTTTGGCTCCACACTCGACTATTCCAATTCTCTCCACCTTGTCCCTCCCATAAACTGAGCTCATCTGAACCTCTGCTGCCCGTATCCTACCTTGTACCAAGTCCCGTTCACCCATCACCCTGTGCTCCCTAACGTACATTGTCTCTTGGTCTCAGTTTTAAACTTTTCATCATCCTTTTCAGCCCCAGCTCATTACCAATAGCCTAGAAAGTGAACTGCATCCCCAAATGTCATCCCTTTGTGTTTGGTATTTTATCATAAGTACTTTTCACGTGCAGGGTGACAGTAGGATTCCTACAATTGGCATAAAAGGGACAGGAGACAGAGGGGAGGGGGTGGAATTTGGCTCAGACTCAAATGAAACACCATCACCTCCATATTCCCTCCTGCAGGCCACACCCCATCTCGACTTGGACATATATCACTGTTCCTGCATCATCACTCGGTCAAAAGCCTGAAATCCTTTCTGTTACAGTATTGTGGGAACACCTTCACAACAGGGACTGCAGAGGTTCAGGATGAAGACCCACCATTTTCTCACGGTAACACGGGAAAGTAATGCCATCCTTGACAGCGTCACCCATATCCTGAGAACAAATAGACATGAGATAAAATCAATGAGTTTATAATTGACTAACTGAAAGCAGGCGAGGGCTGCGATCACAGTGGGACGTCATAACCCCATAAACAAATTGTTAGCACAACTTGCCTCACCAGCATCTTGTGCTTGCCTTTCTGCTGTTGTCTTCATCACAAAACAAGCAACGTTTAAACTCTGACTTAAAAAACTACTGAACGTCAATTGTACACACCAGATACGTGCTCAATGGTTTCTGTTACCAGACAGTCAGAGAGTCTCCTCTGTGCTCACTGACCTACATTGGCTCCCCGTCTGTCAGCACCTTAATTTTCTCATTCTTGTGTTTGAATCTCTCCATGGTCTCACCCTCCCCCAATTCGTCCCATTGCCCTGTCCATTCCCCTATTCCTGTTAATCTTATGCCTTCGAGTCTTCTTTTCCCAACTGCCTTTTTAAAGTGAGTTGCTTTCCCTCTCTCTCTCTCCCAGCTGTAATTTTCACTCTATGGCACGACTGGTGCCAACCTTACAGAAACTTGGATCTATAAAGTGATGTGAACTGCACAGCTGGCCATTTCAGGTGCAGCCAGCACAGTGTCCTATGCTCGGCTGGGATCTAGTGCAGGCATACCATGTATGTGCTGTTAGTGTGAGGAGGGGTTTGAAGTAAAGCCTGGTTACCCGACCAAACCCGTTCAAAGCGTTTTTAGTGTTTGATTCACTGCTACTTCTCTTCCAGGAATGCCTACCTTGAAGAAGTTCTGCTCTTCTCTCCGACAGGAATTTCGTTTGCATTTGCTTAAAGCCTGTTAACATTTCTAACCTTTGCCTGTTCTGAGGAAGGGTCACTGAGCTGAAACGTTAACTCTGCTTCTCTCTCCGCAGATGCTGCCAGACCTGCGGAGTATTTCCAGCGCGTTTTGGTTTTATTGCAGATTTCCAGCATCTGCAGCAATTTGCTTTTATATTACCGACAATCTGCCTGTTGCCGAGCTCTGATTGACGACTCCCACATACGTCAGGTGGAGGGTGTAGGGCAGACCTGTGCCTGGCAGGCAGGGGGAAGGGGATTAGTCACTCTCTCTGACTGACAGGGGCTGCCCAGGTAGCGTTAGCACTGATTGGTGGAATGCAGGACAGGTGTTGTGGGAGCAGCCACCCCGACTGCTTTTGCACAGTTCAGTAAATCCTGCAAACTGGACAGGTCACCACCTCCACTCAACACAATTTAAATAATACAGGCATGGTAAGTGTCGGGTTGTGGAAATGGCTGCTGCACGGAACACTGAACGGGGAGCAGGGAACACAGAAGACACAGGGTGTGGGGAGGTGGAGAAGGGGAGAGAGGGATAGAGAGAGGAGGGAGAGAGACAGAAACAGACAGAGAGGGGGGAGAGAGACTCCTCAGATACAGAAGCAGTCCGCATAGAAATGCAGCAAGACCTGGACAATATCCAGGCTTGGACTGATAAGTGGCAAGTAACATTCGCGCCACACAAGTGCCAGGCAAATGACACTTGAACCGCTGCAGTCCGTGTGGGTTAGGTACACCCACAGTGCTGTTAGGAAGGGAGTTCCAGCATTTTGACCCAGCGACAGTGAAGGAACGGCCGATATAGTTCCAAGTCAGGATGGTGTGTGACTTGGAGGGGAACTTGCAGGTGGTGGTGTTCCCATGCATCTGCTGCCCTTGTCCTTCTAGTTGGTAGAGGTGGTGGGTTTGGAAGGTGCTGTCTAAGAAGACTTAGAACATAGAACATTACAGCGCAGTACAGGCCCTTCGGCCCTCGATGTTGCGCCGACCTGTGAAACCATCTGACCTACACTATTCCATTTTCATCCATATGTCTATCCAATGACCACTTAAATGCCCTTAAAGTTGGCGAGTCTACTACTGTTGCAGGCAGGGCGTTCCACGCCCCTACTACTCTCTGAGTAAAGAAACTACCTCTGACATCTGTCCTATATCTATCACCCCTCAACTTAAAGCTATGTCCCCTCGTGTTTGCCATCACCATCCGAGGAAAAAGGCTCTCACTATCCACCCTGTCCAACCCTCTGATTATCTTATATGTCTCTATTAAGTCACCTCTTCTCCTCCTTCTCTCTAACGAAAACAACCTCAAGTCCCTCAGCCTTTCCTCGTAAGACCTTCCCTCCATACCAGGCAACATCCTAGTAAATCTCCTCTGCACCTTTTCCAAAGCTTCCACATCCTTCCTATAATGCGGTGACCAGAACTGCACGCAATACTCCAGGTGCGGTCTCACCAGAGTTTTGTACAGCTGCAGCATGACCTCGTGGCTCCTAAACTCGATCCCCCTACTAATAAAAGCTAACACACCATATGCCTTCTTAACAGCTCTATTAACCTGGGTGGCAACTTTCAGGGATTTATGTACCTGGACACCAAGATCTCTCTGATCATCTATACTACCAAGAATCTTCCCATTAGCCCAGTACTCTGCATTCCTGTTACTCCTTCCAAAGTGAATCACCTCACACTTTTCCGCATGAAACTCCATTTGCCATCTCTCAGCCCAGCTCTGCAGCCTATCTATGTCCCTCTGTAACCTACAACATCCTTCGGCACTATCCACAACTCCACCGACCTTCGTGTCATCCGCAAATTTACTAACCCACCCTTCTACACCCTCATCCAGGTCATTTATAAAAATGACAAACAGCAGTGGCAGCATTGTGCTGCAGTGCACAATGCTGCCACTGTGCGTCGGTGGTGGAGGGAGTAAACGTTTGTAGATGGGGTGCCAATCAAGTGGGCTGCTTTGTCCCGGATGGTGTCGAGCTTCTTGAGTGTTGTTGGAGCTGCACCCATCCAGGCAAGTGGAGAGTATTCCATCACACTCCTGACTTGTGCCTTGTAGATGGTGGACAGGCTTTGGGGAGTCAGGAGGTGAGTTACTCACCACAGGATTCCCAGCCTCTGACCTGCTCTTGTAGCCACGGTATTTATGTGACCGTTCTAGTTCAGTTTCTGGTCACTGGTAACCCCCAAGATGTTGATAGTGGGGGGATTCAGCGATCGTAATGCCATCAAACATCAAGCGGAGATGGTTAGATTCTCTCTTGTTTGAGATGGTCATTGCCTGGCACTTGCATGGGGTGAATGTTAACTGTGCTGACACTTGGAGGAAAACAGTCATGCTTAGGTTCACACCTGTTTCAAACCTGGAAGTTATTAATCCTCAGAAACACGACCAATTTCTGCATAACTCCTTAAATGAAAATAAAAATTCAGAAAATAAAATGAACTTTTAAACTGGACATATTAGCATAGCAGTGTTATTGTCACATAGTGCCAAAACAGGAAGGTAAACTATATCCAAACCTCTACTCTACTTTCCAGTTTGGAAAATTATTTTACACAGACCTGTAGGAACCTGGCAAAACAACTAGATGGCAGTGTTGTATTACCCTAAAACAAAATAGAAAATTTAACAAAGTCTAAAATGAAAGAAAACACTTTGTGAATTCAACTAGCTTGGGGCAGGAGACAAAATAGTGAACAACAAAACGTCGGAGAGAATTATAATAAAAGCAAAATACTGCGGATGCTGGAAATCTGAAACAAAAACAAGAAATGCTGGATTCACTCAGCAGGTCTGGCAGCATCTGTGGAAAGAGAAGCAGAGTTAACGTTTCGGAAGAAGGGTCACTGACCCGAAACGTTAACTCTGCTTCTCTTTCCACAGATGCTGCCAGACCTGCTGAGTGAATCCAGCATTTCTTGTTTTTGTGTCGGAGAGAATTATTCTCTGCGAGGATACCAACTGAATCAGGGAGATATATTTAGGTTAAGTGAGTGGGAAAAGACCTGGCAAATGGAATATTTTTTATTTATTTTATTTTAATTTTATTTAGAGATACAGCACTGAAACAGGCCCTTCGGCCCACTGAGTCTCTGCCGACCAACAACCACCCATTTATACTAATCCCATATTCGGTACCACATCCCCACCATCTACCTACACTAGGGGCAATTTACAATGGCCAATTTACCTATCAACCTGCAAGTCTTTGGGAGGAAACTGGAGCACCCAATGGAAACCCACGCAGTCACAGGAAGAACTTGCAAACTCCGCACAGGCAGTACCCAGAATCGAACCCGGGTCGCTGGAGCTGTGAGGCTATGGTGCTAACCACTGCGAAAGTGTGAAGTTGTCCACTTTGGCAGGAAGAATAAAAAAAAAGCATATTATCTAAATGGTGAGAGATTGCAGAGCTCTGAGACGCAGAGGGATCTGGGTGGTCCGAGTGCACGAATCACAAAAGGTCAGTATGCAGGTACAGCAGGTAATTAGGAAAGCTAATAGAATGTTATTGTTTATCACAAGGGGAATTGAATACAAAAGTAGGGAGGTTATGCTTCAGCTATACAGGGCATTGGTGAGACCACATCTGGAGTACTGTGTACAGTACTGGTCTCCTTATTTAAGGAAGGATGTGAATGCATTGGAAGCAATTCAGAGAAGGTTTACTAGTCTAATACCTGGAATGGGTGGGTTGTCTTATGAGGAAAGATCGGACAGGCTGGGTTTGTATCCACTGGAATTTCGAAGAGTAAGAGGCGACTTGATTGAAACATATAAGATCCTGAGGGGTTTTGACAGGGTGGATGTGGAAAGGATGTTTCCCCTTGTGGGAGAATCTCGAACTAGGGGTCACTGTTTAAAAATAAGGGGTCACCCATTTAAGACACAGATGAGGAGAAATTTTTTTCTCTCCGAGGGTCGTGAGACTTTGGAATTCTCTTCCTCAAAAGGCAGTGGAAGCAGTCTTTGAATATTTTTAAGGCAGAGGTAGATAGAATTTTGATAAGCAAGGGGGTGGAAGTTATCAGGGGTAGGTGGAAACATGGAGCAATCAGTTCAGCCTTGAACTTATTGAATGCGGAGCAGGATCAAGGGGTTGAGTGGCCTACTCCTGCTCCGAATTCGTGTATTCGACACATCAGAGGTAGGCTGACGGGAATCCCATGGTAACAGCTTTTCAACCTCTTTTTGCACTTTCTACACAGAGAGTGGACAATATAATGGACGTCATGCGGGCGTGAAGGTGTTCCAACTTTGGTACACACACATTTCCGTTAGCTAGACACAGCTTTCCTATCACAGTTGGACCAATTTATAAAATGGCCCAGACAATTCACCATCTATTATTGGCAGAGAGTCAAAGCCAGCCTCATAAAAGCATTGTAAGACAGGCAGATACATTAACAATTTTCCTAAAACCAGAAAACCCCATCATGGAAAACACTGAGGAAAAAAAATGGCTTCAAATTCCCAAAACTGGGCGAAGCAGACAAAACAAATTTTAATTGGCCATTACAAAACTAACCTTCAAAAAAAATTGGATGATTTTATTTTATTTTTATTTAGAGATACAGCACTGAAACAGGCCCTTCGGCCCACCGAGTCTGTGCCGACCATCAACCACCCATTTATACTAACCCTACACTAATCCCATGGTCCTACCACATCCCTACCTGTCCCGATATTCTCCTACCATCTACCTACACTAGGGGCAATTTATAATGGCCAATTTACCTATCAACCTGCAAGTCTTTGGTGGTTGGAGGAAACCGGAGCACCCGGCGAAAACCCACGCAGACACAGGGTGAACGTGCAAACTCCACACAGACAGTACCCAGAATTGAACCCGGGTCGCTGGAGCTGTGAGGCTGCGGTTGGTATCGGGTTGACCGCCTGCAAGAAGCTATTGCCAAAGCAAAAAGTTGGAACCCTAAAAAAAAACCTTTCAAGGCAAACTTAAAATAAAAACAATGGTTGAGGTTAAAGGGAGTCACAACAAACCACGGGAAACCGGATTACAAATAATCCAATCCTAACACCAGCCATATTGGATGACGCTTGACCCCATTCCCTCAGATTAACAGAACACTCACATTGTCACTGCAATCCTGCACAAATTGGAATCACAGAAATGTGAAAAATCTTGATTTCAATTGTCATTAATCACTGACTCAATCCAGGAGTTAAATCAGTGATAAAAACCAGGAGCTACATTCCAGCACCAGCGGCCAAATCTTTCCAGGATTAGTCTCTGAACACATTCACTGGAGAGAGAATGCAGCAAGTATTATAATTAATAAATGGATGAAATCCTTAAACAGCAAAAGAGTTTAACCCGAGGAAAGCAGAGCCTTGGCCGAGGGGAAATCTATCAAAGGCATTTCCCACCCTACAGGACCACAGGAGAAGGTTAAGATTAAACTGACAGATTACTTCAGTGACTCCGTTTCAGACAATCTTTCACACAAACGGGCAGACCGAGGTTTTAATTTCTACTAAAGAAAGTCAATCAGAAACAGAAAAAAAAATCCCTGCATCAAAAGACAAACAAAGTCTCACCGGAAGAGAAAGGCAGGCGATTAGGGAATTAAAAACTAACCTGAACATCATCATAAAACCAGCAGATAAGGGCAGCAATATAGTTCTCATGGACAAACAACAGTACCTGTTTGAAGCACACAGACAATTAAATAACACGGACCACTACATTAAATTAACAAAACCCATCTTTCAGGAAACACAAAAAGAGATTGACAATATATTAGAACGACTCCATAAGTCTAAATTTATTAAACGGAAACAGGTGGAATACCTGAGAGGGGAACAACCGCGGCCCAGAAAGTTTTACATACTGCCCAAAATACATAAACATCCAGATACATGGACAATTCCAGGGGAGATACCACCGGGAAGACCCATTGTGTCAGACTGTGGTAGTGAATCCTACAGGGTAGCTGAATACATTGATTCATTCCTGAACCCCTTGGCCCAGAAACATCCCACTTATATCAAGGACACATATCACTTCACAGAAATTGTGAACTCGTTGACCATACCCCCTAATGCCCTTCTTTTTACCATGGACGTCGAAAGCCTATATACAAATATAGAAACAAACAGAGGTATACAGGCAGTTAAAAATACCCTCACTAAATTTCCCCACCCTAAAAGACCAGATGAAGCTATAATTCAGCTACTACATCTGGGTTTAACAAAAAATGACTTTGAATTCAATGGGGCATCTTACCTCCAAATTAGGGCACAGCTATGGGCAAAAAGTTCACCCCGGCCTATGCAAACATTTACATGGCAGACTGGGAGGAGAGTGTCTTCAAAAAGTGTCCCAAGCGCCCAATGTGCTATTATAGGTACTTGGATGATATATGGGGGGTTTGGACCCACACAGAATCAGAATTAGAAGATTTCATCAACACTCTCAATAATCATCACCCCTCCATTAAAATTAAAGCCACAACACACAAGGAAAGCATTGACTTTCTCGACACTACAGTTTTTAAGTTGCCACTAGAGAACAACAGTCATAAATTAGCAACAAAGGTATTCTTCAAATTAACTGACACACATACACTCCTGCACACTAAAAGCCATCATCCCAGGCACACCTTCAGGGGACTGGTAAAGTCACAACTCATGCGGTTCCACCGCATATCCACAAAACTAGAAGATTTCAACAAAGCGGTCACCACCCTTTTCACCGCACTGAGACGGAGGGGGTACACAAAGAGATTCCTCAGACATATCAAGTCCAATTTCCTGAGGGAGATGGAGAACCCACAGCCACGGGATAGGCCAACTACAAGACTACCACTTGTTACAAGATACTGCGCAACAACTCAACAGATAAATAGGGTAGTGAGAAACCATTTTGAAAAGTTAAAAGGGGATGTTAACTCACTGAGCCAATATAGCATAACATCAACTTTCAAAAGAGGCAAAAACCTAAAAGACCTATTGGTCACGAGCAGCGGAAAGGCACAAGCCGTACCAAATTGCGGTGACAGACAATGTGGAACATGCAAACACCTAAAGGTCTTAAAAATCTTACAAAACAAGAACACAGGAAAAACCGCTTTAATAAATTCGATGTAAACAGTGCCACATTTTATATATCGGGGAAACAGGGAACACTTTAAGAACTAGATTTACGGGACGCCTTAGTTCCATCCGGACAGGGAAGGAAGACAAGGCAATAACCAGACATTTTATGCAACATGGAATTCAGTCTCTGGAAATCATGGGGCTTGAAACTAACTTGAATTGGACACCAATACAAAGGAAAAGGAAAGAGAGATGGTGGATCTTAACATTACAAACCCAGTTACCAAAGGGTCTGAACCAAATGTAGGACAGCAAATATTTCTTCACCCATACTTAAAACGTAACACATCCAAAACAATCCTGAACTCCACATATCCCGAATCCATGGGAACACAGCACATCATCCACAACCATCTCGGACAATAACACCAGCCTTAGAAGTAGCCCATCTACCCAAAGAAAATTGGTGCACTGGGGAACCCAATTAAACAATATTAATAATCTAAAACCCAAAAGCCCAAATGGACTAGGCCGAAAATGACAAAAGTCATAATCGGTTGACCGCATTTGTTGACAACGCGAACGGTAGGTGGCGCTGTTTTGGCACATGCGCAAATACAGCATGTGCCACGAAAACGTCACAGATTGCGACTGTAGCAGCTGCCAGGACTAAAGATGGCGCTGCTCAAAGAATCACACAGAGGCAACCTAACGAACACGTGGCAGTATACAATGGCCCGGAGTGAGAGAGCAGCGCGGGGGCCGGGGAGAGCAGCGCGGGGGCCGGGGAGAGCAGTGTTGAGGGTGTCGGGGGGGGGGGCGGGAAAGAGAGGGGGGGGGAAAGAGAGGAGGGGAGGGGAAAGAGAGGAGGGAGGGGGGAAAGAGAGGAGGGAGTGGGGGGAAGAGAGGGAGGGGGGTGAAGGGCAGGGGTGGGGGAGAGTGGGGGGGAAGCAGCGGAGCGGAAGAGGAGTGCCTTTTTCTGTGCATTCGCCAGAAACACAACAGCAAAAGACTTACCAGCCAGTCCCTGGACCCGGCGACACTGATGTCTTCGCACACTCGCTCCCCGCAGCTCTCTACGGCCTCTCGCATCCGGCCCTCTCCATTCAGCCGTTCCCTCCAGCTGCGGATGCCCAATCCAGTTGCTTCTCCCCTACTTCTCCACAGTACTTCAGGCATTGCAACTGTCTGGTCCCTGCATTTTGCATGCTCCCTCTCCACACCCCTCCCTGCTCTCCCCACCCCTCCCCCCTCTCCATCTACCCCCCTACCTCCACCCCTCCCTCTACCACCCTACCTCCACCCCTCCACCACAGTTGAATATCTGAAGTGCAGTTGCAAAGTCGGGGAAATAGCATCCAAAACAAAGCCTCAACAATTCTGGGGTTAATTATTGAGAAGTTTTATTAAGTTCATTAAGCATCCGAGGAACTGCTGTGCATGGATACATGAGTGTTGTGTCCAGCATTCCCGTTAGACAGACAGGCCGAGTCTCTGCTATGCACAGCTAAAGAGATTGTTCCTGGAGAGCCTTGTGGTGAATGAACGCTTGGCTCTCTATTCCACTACTGTATTGTCCATGTGAAGAAGGCAAAGTCACAAGAGTCTGAGCTCAGTCTATTCTTGGTGAATGTTCCCCAAACGCATCCCAATGTGCATTCCCAATTCATCCATAAATGCAATGTTCCTTTCCACATCGTGATGAGCTC
Source organism: Heterodontus francisci (assembly GCF_036365525.1). Lineage (NCBI taxonomy): Eukaryota > Metazoa > Chordata > Chondrichthyes > Heterodontiformes > Heterodontidae > Heterodontus > Heterodontus francisci. Next base: position 38,957,742 of record NC_090411.1, on the reverse strand, counting down.
CGCAGCATGATCCAGTTGCCTTCGTTGCTTGAATGCTGACCTTAAGTCTCAAGGATTGTTTTCTGGACGGCATGTTTTACATGAAAAGAAATAAAGCAAATCAGAGTCAGAGCTTGCCTCCCTCCATCCACTGAAATTACTGTTGTGCACACCTTTTTAAGTTCTGCAGTGAAGGCACCAATTGATAACGTCGCCAATGAAGCACTTATTACCCACCTCAGATGCAGGAATCAGCACATCCTTGCGTCCTCTCCCGCACTGCCTCCTTTGCTTGAATGCCGTCCTTAAGTGTCAAGGATTGTTTTCTCAAGGGCACATTTTACATGAAAGGAAATAAGGAAAGTACATCAGTGTTAGAGCTTCCCTCCCTCCAATGAAATTACTGTTGAGCATGCTTTGTGTTCTGCGCTAAAGGCATGTACTGATAACACCGCCAATGAATCACTTAGTACCCACCTCAGCTGTAGGAGGCAGGATGATGTTACTGCCCCTATCTCGTGATGGTTCAATGCTGCTCTCAGGGAAAACATGAATGATGTGAGGGTGCTGGAAAAGAAGCACATTTCTTTTGGGCTATGAACATAAAGCTGGCCATTTAGCCCAGCAGTTCCCTGCCAGTGGTTATGTTACTCGTGCGTCTTTCCATCCATTCCCATTTAATCCTGCCTACTACTATCACCAGTTGTGTTCACAGCAAGAGCATTCACATTTCTGCTACCACTGGACAGGGCATGCTTGTTTCTTTTAGTGCTCAGTCTCTTCTTGCTGAATGTTCCCCAAGTGCTTGACCCCTTTGGACGCTCTCTCTGCTTGACAGGCAGCAGCTGGCAATTACGGAGTCTCACAAGGCTCTGCCTGGTTGTTTCACAGGCGGATGGGGAAACAGGTGGCTGTGTGCCCATGTGCACTGCTCTGATGGGTGTAGGAACAGGTGGCTGTGTGTCCATGTGCACTGCTCTGATGGGTGTAGGAGCAGGTAACTGTGTGTCCATGTGCACTGCTCTGATGGGTGTAGGAGCAGGTAACTGTGTGCCCATGTGCACTGCTCTGATGGGTGTAGGAACATGTGGCTCTGTGTCCATGTGCACTGCTCTGATGGGTGTAGGAGCAGGTAACTGTGTGTCCATGTGCACTGCTCTGATGGGTGTAGGAGCAGGTAACTGTGTGCCCATGTGCACTGCTCTGATGGGTGTAGGAGCAGGTAACTGTGTGTCCATGTGCACTGCTCTGATGGGTGTAGGAGCAGGTAACTGTGTGTCCATGTGCACTGCTCTGATGGGTGTAGGAGCAGGTAACTGTGTGTCCATGTGCACTGCTCTGATGGGTGTAGGAGCAGGTAACTGTGTGTCCATGTGCAATGCTCTGATGGGTGTAGGAACAGGTGGCTGTGTGCCCATGTGCACTGCTCTGATGGGTGTAGGAACAGGTGGCTGTGTGCCCATGTGCACTGCTCTGATGGGTGTAGGAGCAGGTAACTGTGTGCCCATGTGCACTGCACTGATGGGTGTAGGAGCAGGTAACTGTGTGTCCATGTGCACTGCTCTGATGGGTGTAGGAGCAGGTAACTGTGTGTCCATGTGCACTGCTCTGATGGGTGTAGGAGCAGGTAACTGTGTGTCCATGTGCACTGCTCTGATGGGTGTAGGAGCAGGTAACTGTGTGTCCATGTGCACTGCCCTGATGGGTGTAGGAGCAGGTAACTGTGTGTCCATGTGCACTGCTCTGATGGGTGTAGGAGCAGGTAACTGTGTGTCCATGTGCACTGCTCTGATGGGTGTAGGAGCAGGTAACTGTGTGTCCATGTGCAATGCTCTGATGGGTGTAGGAACAGGTGGCTGTGTGCCCATGTGCACTGCTCTGATGGGTGTAGGAACAGGTGGCTGTGTGCCCATGTGCACTGCTCTGATGGGTGTAGGAGCAGGTAACTGTGTGTCCATGTGCACTGCCCTGATGGGTGTAGGAGCAGGTAACTGTGTGTCCATGTGCACTGCTCTGATGGGTGTAGGAGCAGGTAACTGTGTGTCCATGTGCACTGCTCTGATGGGTGTAGGAGCAGGTAACTGTGTGTCCATGTGCACTGCCCTGATGGGTGTAGGAGCAGGTAACTGTGTGTCCATGTGCACTGCTCTGATGGGTGTAGGAGCAGGTAACTGTGTGTCCATGTGCACTGCCATGATGGGTGTAGGAACAGGTGACTGTGTAACCGAGCAGCAAGGAGTGGGTACCGCAGGTAGGGGAAGTGGAGCTTTGAACAGGCAGGCATATGTATGGTCCATCAGATCATTAGTCCAGGGGGTGAGACGCTCAGGATCCAGAGTTTTTGACACGTGACTGATGTCCAGCGCGTGGCCACCTCCATCCGAAGGTGCTTCCGGGCAATTGTTGGGCATAGTAAATGGCTCCATCTCATCAGCCAGTTCTTGCTGCCAGCGGAGAGTCTGTTGCCGCAGCCAGTCCAGTCTCCTCACCGGAAACATGAGATGAGATAAGAAATACAGAATGCACTCCATTAAAACATTACAAAAACGAAAGTGACCGTTAAGACGGTAGGCTGCAGCACATGTACTGCCTGCACACAGCAACTCACAACAGGGACTGGAGAACATGCGGTGGCCCAGACAATGGAAATGTTTTCAGAGCAACTCACAACAGGGACTGGAGAACATGCGGTGGCCCAGACAATGGAAATGTTTTCAAAGCAACTTACAAAGGCAGAGCAACTTACCTTGGAACAATCTCCTGTGTCAAATAAAAATGAAGCAAGTCTCCAAAACGAATAAATAATTCAGATAAAATGCCCGACGAAACCTCTCCTCCTTCCACTTTCAAAAACTCGCGCCGAAGCTTTGACGCATGCGCAGAGGTCAACCTGGCGCGTTGCCCGAGGAAGACGACGTAACGCGATGACGTCATCTGCGCATGCGCAAAACGGTCCTGGCAAGCCGGACCGCAGTGCATGCGCAGAGGGCATGAGACCGTCTGCGCATGTGCGCACCGCGGCGCATACTGATGACGTCGGCAATGACGTAGCGTTGTCATGAATTACTTTGTAATCGGTTACACATACTATGGCAGAATCCTAGACAAACCCCTGTTGCCCAAATACCCTAATGCCAACCTAGAACTTAATGTAACCAAACCCTGAGGCTGGCCTGGATTCCTGACCCGCACCTGCGACCGTGACTGGCCCGCTGTGGCCCTCGCTCCCTAGACCCAGCCCTCACCTCAACGCCCCCAACCCTAAACCCAAAGACCGAAACCTAAGGCCCCGACCCCAGCCCCAGCCTTAGCCCTAACCCAAATCCCCACAACACTCATGTAACCCCCACCCCAGACCCATCCAGGACCCTAAAATCTAACCCCAAAACCAACGGCCCGACCCCAGCCTCAACCCTAGCCCAACCCCAGCCCAACCCCCCGTAACATCAATTCCCATCGAGACTTCCAGTTGTTTTATGTACGTGTTTGTAAAATATTTTACTCTTTTGTTTTATATTCCTTTATAATTTAATTTCACACTTCTTCTTTGCCCTCATTGTTTTTTTTTTAACCTTCCTTCTAATCTTTGTATTTGCCCTTGTCTTGCTGTCCCCTGCTCTCCATGTATTTAGTGTATGTCTCTTTCCTTCCCACCAGTTTGTATTTGGGCAAGTTTTGGGTCAGGTGGGACTGACTGGGCGTGCGGCTCCAGTCAAGATCTATCACAGGCACGATGGGCCGAATGGTCTTCTGTGCTGTACCACTCCATCACTTGTCACAGGCTCGTCACCCTCTGGAACAAACACGTGTAACAGAGAGACCTTTAAAAGAGGAACTGGCTAAGGTCCTGAGAGGACATTGTGAGTTACATGGAGTTAGTGGCCAGGTTAGATTATGATGTGTCCTCCTGGAGCCTCAGGGTGTTGACAGAGCAGCTGCCCAGAGGATTTTCCTGAATTGGCGAGGGTCCTTTCCGTTCCAAGAGATTGCATTAATTTGTAAGGAGGGATGGGAGAGCGTGAGGTTCTACTGTCTACTGGATGGGGCGAGCTCGATGGATCTGATAGTCTTTATGTACGTTTGTGTGGCTGACTGGGGATTCAGTTCAGGTCCTACCTGGTAAGTGGCTCAGAGAGTTCACCCAATCAGCAGCTCTGTCTAAGGGCAATAGACTGGCATCGTGGTCATATTACTGGACTAGTAATCCAGAGACACGAGTTCAAATCCCACCAAGACAGCTGGGGAATTGAAATTCAGTTAATCAAATCAGAATTTGGAATTAAAAATCTTGTATCAGTGATGGTGTGCATGAAAGTAGGGGATTGTTGCAGCAACCCATCTGGCTCACTAATGTCCTTCAGGGAAGGAAATCTGCCATCCTGGTTGTCTCTAAGCAGCCCTCTGAAATAGCCTCACAAACCACACAGCTTTCTTCAAGAAGGGATGGACAATAAGTGCTGGCCTCGCCAGCAACGCCCGCATCCCGTGAATGAATAAAACAAACTGAAGATTAAGAGAACTCTTCTTTTCTTCGCTTTTCTGGTCCTTATTCTAGCCCGCGCACAAATCAGAAAAAAACACAGAAAGTTTGTCCAATTTGAATCCACGTTTATTTCCAGATTTCACATTGAAGTCGTTGAATTAACGTGACTTGATAGAGAATTGACGGATGGATAGGTTCCTGTCTGCTCCGTCCAGCACGTCCCACACAACTGCGATACCTTCTCATCACAACACAGATTGACTCCCCACCCCACCCTCGACCATGTGATCTCCTGAGAGAGGCGAAAAACCAGACATAAAAACCCAGGCCAATTTGGGAAAAAAATCTGGGAAATTCCTCTCCGACCCCCTTAGGCGATCGAAACGAGTCCAGGAGATCACTCTAGCCTTCTTCAGCCACTGCTTTCCAAGACAATAGCTTTCCCAGACACCATCTGAACACATTGCCTCAGAGCTTAGTCTCCAACCATCTGCACTCTAGCTCTGTACTAGCATGTCCAGTGTTCCCACTTCCCTGCTAACTGTGACATATTTTAATTTGTTGGAAACGGATGCCATTCCTTTAGTCTGTGCTGGGCTCTCAGTGGATTGGAACTGAGTTACAGAGTCAGCAATGTTTGGATGGAACATCAGCTCTGAAATATTGACGGCCAAATGGGGGGGAATGTGGATCTAATTATCGGGATGCATCGGCACAATTTCCCTGGGGAAAACTTGGTAAGGCGTGACCTCCTTTTTAAGCCATTTTTTCAATGCCTTATCCGTGGAAGGCCCGCCCACATGCTTTTCCCCTCCCTCCGTCCCTCCCCGGCTCCCGTGCTGTGTTCAATTTTAGCACACCCCAGAACTCAGCTTGTTGACACCCACAGACAACCCAGAACGAGGAAACTACATACCAAACACCCCCTCCAATTCCCAAGGGGCACCCAAGTGGGTGGAAAAGGCCTCGTCACTCGGAAAATGAAGAGAACCTTACAAGGGAGCAGCTTGCAAAGGATCAGCTTCCAAGGGTGCTGATCATCATTCAGACATTCTAGACGCACTGCTGTGGACGAACCAAGTAGTGCTGAGGACGAGGAGGGTGGAGGGGCCTGTCTGTGAACAGGGGCTAAAGAGACCAAGGACAGACATGATAAAAGTGAGCATCACAACCATGAGTGTCACATTGCTGCTATACCCTAATCTGATGGGCATTCCATCTGAACAGCCAGACCGTCAATCAGAAGCTGGAGAGACCCAAATCTCCTTCAGCTTACTGTTTGGTTCTGGCGCTGACTCCCACGAAGAACACTCACTTTCATCAACTTGTCCTGGGAGCCGGAGTCTGTTCCCATGCAGGTTCCACCCTTCTAACCCTGAGCACCAGTTGGACAGTGTCCAGCCGTGTGTGGAGGACGCTGGAATGAAAACTGATGTTTCCCTTACTAAAAGTAGGGTCGTCTTTAATCTCCAAATAACTTGGCTTTCTCCGTGGGCTCCTGAAATCAGACCGGCAGTATTCAACACCAGGATGTAGAAGGAGGACGGTTTGTAAATTTCCCGAGCATCCTGGAGATCAGGCTACCCTGAGCAACAGAATCTCGAAACGAAAGAACCACAGACAGTCCAGCCTCCACCATGACTGCCTGAGGTCCCCCAGCAGATTGGGGATTGTCCAGTGATACGAGCAAGTCGATCGATCTGGTAAACCCCACCCCCCACCAAGTCCTGAAGATATTCTGGACCACCTCAGTGTGGGTCATCCACTCGGAAGGTGAACTACACACAGCAGCTGAGTGTGTCGACTGTTGTGTTGTTGACTCCGGCCAAATGTGGCAGCAAAAGTGTCACCCCGTCCTACAAGCACCAATGGGAAGCAACATATCTCCTTGACAGAGGGACCCAGGAGGGAGTCCCATCCTGTTGACATACCGGACTACTGTCATATTGTCTGTCTGCAGACACACTGACTTACCCCGCCGTCCCGAGTCTGAAAGTGCACACTGTCCTAATATACCGTTCACACCCTGACCGAGCCTGTTGAAATGCCAAGTGAGCTCAAGCACGCCCACTGGCCTGGAAGCCCATTCATCCGGAATGTGACCTCCCCCAACATCACCCATTTGTCAAAGCATTAGCTGAAGAACCTGGAGAAGACAGTGTTCCCCAAGAGCATCAGCTCGAGTTCAGATGCTGTGACAAAGGCGAGCTGTGGAAACATTACTGGCAGTGGGGATAGTTATCCAGAAGTTTCACCTGGAGAAATCTCCCCAACAGTTCTCTTCTGGAGAACTATCCCTGACTCTCAGTCCCAATACTAAAAGACCATGGTGTCACCTGCCAGAATGGCCACTGGTAGATGGTTCCTCTGAGCATCAAAGCAAACCACATTGTGAGAAACATGGAGGCTCAAGCTGCCAATCCAGAGGATACTCACTACTTCTGGTCTCTTTAACCAAAGAGTGATCCCCCCCTTCCAACTGGCAAAGGCAGGATCACTGCTTGGGGGGGTGCAGCCGGACAGGGCATCAAAGATGAAGTGTTGCTAGCTGCCTGAATTCCAGGTCCTAATCTGCAATGCAGGGAGCTAGCATGGTACAAAGGACATTCCGTTCCGGATACAGCCTGGGAAAGGCTGTTGGAGGTGAGTGGATTGGTGACTGTGAGTGTATTGGTGGGTTGATGGAAGGGGCCTACAGACTAAGTTCTAGAGTGAGCAGTGTCCACGTCCTAAATGCCAATTGGGGAATGCCTAAAGGTTCTGCCGCAGCAGCTCCTCCACTTGCTCACCAAAGAAGGCCTCGGCACCAAGGGGCATCTGCAGTACCTGAAGAAAGCCCAAGGTGCTTGGCCATACTAATCGGTGATGCAAGATCCACTGGGCGATAGACCCTGCTCCTACATTGAGGGCATCCACACAGCCAGCTGCTGCAGTCGATGTTCTCTGTAGGTGGTCCGCACTCCGTACCCACTCACCTGCCGGTGAGGCCGCCCCCCAGTGGATATGGTGGTAGGGAATTGGGGGAGATGTGCCAAACCCTGCAGGAAGCTGCGCCAGATCCCACTTGTGGGTGGAACCAGGCGATAACTTTCCTTCTGATACCTTCACGACTACAGTTGACCAGATACCAGTAAACTGCAAGGTGTGAAGCAGGGTGCTGGAGGTCCTATGGATACTGTCTAACTTGGCCTTAACAGGAGGACGCTTATCAAGGGAAAAAGAATCCAGCAAAGGTCGATGCTTGTGGCCTTTTGCAAAACCCCAAGCATGGACTCAAACCCCCAAGTTAAGGGACTTCCAGAAGCCACAGTTTCAGACTCAAGGTCACCCTCGTGTTAAATACATGAAAGCCTAAACGACTGGAGGTCGTGGTCCGACTCAGGCTCCCAACTGGGCTTCCGAGGCAGAATGCCGCCAGGAAGCTTCCAAGGGCTCAACCGACAGGGAAGGTTGATAATAGTAAATCTCGGGGAACAGTGTCGAGGGCGGCTGGATTAGCTACAAGCGCATGAACATGAGGGCCGATGGAGATAGACCCTCGAGACATGTTCCCCTGCCACTCGGGGGAGGTGCCAGTGAGGCACACGTACCCTCCCTGCGTGAGAGAGCCCTTGGAACCTAGATACCCCTTAAGAATTGCAGGGAGTGGCTGAAGGTGAGTCCACAGAGGTGAGGAGGCAGACACAGATCTATAAAAAGTGAACGGAGACCTGCGACTGCTCTCACCAAAGTGGCAATCGCCCCCAACATAGGTGACCCAAGGGTGGTGTCCCCCAGATAAGCTGCCACCAACTGGAGACCAATGTCCCAGGGCTGGGTTGGTGTCACCAGAGGATGGCTCTGGTGAAAGACCAACACTAGCTAGTTCAGCTTGGGGGAACCAGCCTTATACTGGCACCAGTCGGCACGGACTCCTCAGAGCCGGCTGGCGCCAGGGGAGGACTCTTCCTCATATTTTGGGAGGTCTCGGTACAAGTTGGTACCGGGGCCTCAATCGATTGTGCGGAGGGGATGGCAGCAACTGGCAGGCGAGTGGCCTGAACCAGCCGGTCCCACTCGACACAATCGAGGCAACAACCAGAGCGTTCCCCCCTCGAGACCTTCAACTTCAGTCCCAAGGTGGAGCTCCAGCCGATATTGGTCAGAGCTGACTGTACGGACTGGGTCCTAGCCAGTGCCAGTGCAGTTAGTCCTGAGCAATATCAAACTGAGCCTGGATGGAGCAGGGTTACTGCTTGATGCCGATGCGGGAACATGAGGGCCGGACGTGAAGGTCCAGCCTGGGGGCTAAGATGGGGAAGAGGGTGTGGGGCAAATTTCCCAATTTGGGCGGCATAGTGGCGCAGTGGTTAGCACTGCAGCCTCACAGCTCCAGTGACCCGGGTTCAATTCTGGGTACTGCCTGTGTGGAGTTTGCACGTTCTCCCTGTGTCTGCGTGGGTTTCCTCCGGTTTCCTCCCACAAGCCAAAAGACTTGCAGGTTGGTAGGTAAATTGGCCATTATAAATTGCCCCTAGTATAGGTAGGTGGTAGGGGAATATAGGGACAGGTGGGGATGTGGTAGGAATATGGGATTAGTGTAGGATTAGTATAAATGGGTGGTTGATGGTCGGCACAGACTCGGTGGGCCGAAAGGCCTGTTTCAGTGCTGTATCTTTAAACATAAACATAAATAAAAATAGATATCAAAGTAAATCTAGGAGGCGCTGGTGGGGATGATAGACCTGGTTGGGTTAGGAAATAAACCAGAAGGGAGAGAGAGTCGGTTTCACACCATCTCCAGCCATCGGAGGAGTGTCTAGATGGACCAGTGGCTGGGTTGTTGTTGGCCGTCAAATTAAACCAACAAATGAACAGATGTGGAGTTGGCACTGAGAAATGGATGGGACACAGAGGGATGGGGTGAGGAGAATTTCAGGGACATGGCTCCCTCCTTTGTAGTATTTTGAGTTGATTTGGGGCAGGATGTGCTGCTTGTTGTGTGTCGTGATGCACTTGTTCTTTGTGCTTTTGTTACTCATCCTTTAGTCTGTGGGTAATTTGATGGAAATTTCCTCTTGCTCATCCTGACACCAACCATGTATGTCTGGAAGAAGAAGCAAAAAACAGATCAGAATCACTGGATTGTAACGAGACATCTCTAGTCATTTTCTAATTCCACTGCTAGTTAAACCATTTAACCTGGAAATGCGGAATGCAGATTCAGAGTGCACCATTACTTATGGACGTGTCTCTTTTCTAGTGATGTTCCTGGCCACAGATTCTGATGTTAGCTGAGTATTAAAGATTCTGGAGTCAATCAGTTGATTCCTTCTCCAGAATCACAGTGAAGCTCCAGAATGGCTGCAATACCATCAGGTGATCCAGGGTCACTGGCACCAGGAGCTTGTCTGACACAATGAGAGGCTTTTCGAGGGCAATACCTGAGGCACCTGACCTGGGAGGAGGGCCTTGGCATGGAGCCAGGGATTGATGAGGTCAGAGGACAGCAGAAATGCTTGGGACAAGTGTTTCTAACCGATTCCTTCAGTATCATTGACTGAGGCTCAGACTGAGCTCCAGATTTTTTACAGTTTTAAATAAGATCTAAACTTTTTCAGAACGGAACTCGAGCAATATTTCCATGATCTGTTTAACAGGACCACTCCCTTCCCTCACCCCCTGGAAGACATGACTACCTACAGACCATGTTACCTACAGCTCCAAAGAATGGAAGGGATTGATAACGTACCTATTTGCTCCAATAGCTAGCTCTGTCAGTCGCACCATCTTGTGAAGGTTTTCTTCCTCCCTCCCTCTCTCAGCTCGCTGTCTTCTCCATCACAAAATTGCTCAGATCTTCTCCCCGACGACCTTCACTCCTAGACAGATCAGCCAGTTAGTTACGGTCAGTGCAGCTCCCTTTCCTTCACTCAAACTGCTCGTACAGCCTCCTGCCTCAAATTAACTTAGTTTACAAACCGATTGCGATGTCTGATCTCACGGCGATGGACAGTGTGAGGGTCAGACTTGCTCTGTGATATCACGGGTTGACCCGTCCAGTTAAACAAGTCTCACCTTGATCAGACAGAGTGTTACAAAACCCTGTGAGTTTCCTTGGATTACAATAACTTGATATTTTAGAATGCACCAACACTTTTCCAGTCTCTGTAATCCACTGATTTTGACCTGTCTCTGGGATCCGTTAGTTTTCCAATGCCAGTTAAGTTTGGGGTGTGTTCAAAGCTGACAACTTCAATTTTATTCTTTGGAACTGCAGTCTGAGTTGCTCATGAATCATTTTTTTGTTTGTGAAATATTTCATTAGAGAATGGGAATTATCATGGGAAACACCAAATTGTCTTTGAAAACTCTTTGATAAGCCAGATTGCCGATGCTTAACACATTCATATGATGCTGTTGCCAAAATATAAACCATGTTGAAATTCTTTTGCCAATTATATGCCCATTCTGAAGGATTGTTCAAAGAACAAAGAAAATTACAGCACAGGAACAGGCCCTTCGGCCCTCCAAGCCTACGCCGATCCAAATCCTCTATCTAAACCTGTCGCCTATTTTCTAAGGGTCTGTATCTCTTTGTTTACTGCCCATTCATGTATCTGTCTAGATACATCTTAAAAGACGCTATCGTGCCCGCGTCTACCACCTCCGCTGGCAACGCGTTCCAGGCACCCACCACCCTCTGCGTAAAGAACTTTCCACGCATATCCCCCCTAAACTTTTCCCCTTTCACTTTGAACTCGTGTCCCCTGGTAATTGAATCCCCCACTCTGGGAAAAAGCTTCTTGCTATCCACCCTGTCTATACCTCTCATGATTTTGTACACCTCAATCAGGTCCCCCCTCAACCTCCGTCTTTCTAATGAAAATAATCCTAATCTACTCAACCTCTCTTCATAGCTAGCGCCCTCCATACCAGGCAACATCCTGGTGAACCTCCTCTGCACTCTCTCCAAAGCATCCACATCCTTTTGGTAATGTGGCGACCAGAACTGCACGCAGTATTCCAAATGTGGCCGAACCAAAGTCCTATACAACTGTAACATGACCTGCCAACTCTTGTACTCAATACCCCGTCCGATGAAGGAAAGCATGCCGTATGCCTTCTTGACCACTCTATTGACCTGCGTTGCCACCTTCAGGGAACAGTGGACCTGAACACCCAAATCTCTCTGTACATCAATTTTCCCCAGGACTTTTCCATTTACTGTATAGTTCACTCTTGAATTGGATCTTCCAAAATGCATCACCTCGCATTTGCCCTGATTGAACTCCCTCTGCCATTTCTCTGCCCAACTCTCCAGTCTATCTATATTCTGCTGTATTTTCTGACAGTCCCCTTCACTATCTGCTACTCCACCAATCTTAGTGTCGTCTGCAAACTTGCTAATCAGTCCACCTATACGTTCCTCCAAATCATTTATGTATATCACAAACAACAGTGGTCCCAGCACGGATCCCTGTGGAACACCACTGGTCGCACGTCTCCATTTTGAGAAACTCCCTTCCACTGCTACTCTCTGTCTCCCGTTGCCCAGCCAGTTCTTTATCCATCTAGCTAGTACACCTTGGACCCCATGCGCCTTCACTTTCTCCATCAGCCTACCATGGGGAACCTTATCAAACGCCTTACTGAAGTCCATGTATATGACATCTACAGCCCTTCCCTCATCAATCAACTTTGTCACTTCCTCAAAGAATTCTATTAAGTTGTTAAGACATGACCTTCCCTGCACAAAACCATGTTGCCTATCACTGATAAGCCCATTTTCTTCCAAATGGGAATAGATCCTATCCCTCAGTATCTTCTCCAGCAGCTTCCCTACCACTGACGTCAGGCTCACCGGTCTATAATTACCTGGATTATCCCTGCTACCCTTCTTAAACGAGGGGACAACATTAGCAATTCTCCAGTCCTCCGGGACCTCACCCGTGTTTAAGGATGTTGCAAAGATATCTGTTAAGGCCCCAACTATTTCCTCTCTCGCTTCCCTCAGTAACCTGGAGAGATCCCATCCGGACCTGGGGACTTGTCCACCTTAATGCCTTTTAGAATACCCAACACTTCCTCCCTCCTTATGCCGACTTGACCTAGAGTAATCAAACATCTGTCCCTAACCTCAACATCCGTCATGTCCCTCTCCTCGGTGAATACCGATGCAAAGTACTCGTTTAGAATCTCACCCATTTTCTCTGACTCCACGCATAACTTTCCTCCTTTGTCCTTGAGTGGGCCAATCCTTTCTCTAGTTACCCTCTTGCTCCTTATATATGAATAAAAGGCTTTGGGATTTTCCTTAACCCTGTTTGCTAAAGATATTTCATGACCCCTTTTAGCCCTCTTAATTCCTCGTTTCAGATTGCGCCTACAATCCCGATATTCTTTCAAAGCTTCGTCTTTCTGCAGCCGCCTAGACCTTATGTATGCTTCCTTTTTCCTCTTAGCTAGTCTCACAATTTCACCTGTCATCCATGGTTCCCTAATCTTGCCATTTCTACCCCTCATTTTCACAGGAACATGTCTCTCCTGCACGCTAATCAACCTCTCTTTGAAAGCCTCCCACATATCAAATGTGGATTTACCTTCAAACAGCTGCTCCCAATCTACATTCCCCAGCTCCTGCCGAATTTTGGTATAGTTGGCCTTCCCCCAATTTAGCACTCTTCCTTTAGGACCACTCTCGTCTTTGTCCATGAGTATTCTAAAACTTACGGAATTGTGATCACTATTCCTAAAGTAGTCACCTACTGAAACGTCAACCACCTGGCCCGGCTCATTCCCCAACACCAGGTCCAGTATGGCCCCTTCCCGAGTTGGACTATTTACATACTGCTCTAGAAAACCCTCCTGGATGCTCCTTACAAATTCTGCTCCATCTAGACCTCTAACACTAAGTGAATCCCAGTTAATGTTGGGAAAATTAAAATCTCCTATCACCACCACCCTGTTGCTCCTACAGCTTTCCATAATCTGTTTACATATTTGTACCTCTATCTCACGCTCGCTGTTGGGAGGCCTGTAGTACAGCCCCAACAATGTTACCGCACCCTTCCTATTTCTGAGTTCTGCCCATATTGCCTCACAGCTCGAGTCCTCCATAGTGCCTTCCTTCAGCACAGCTGTGATATCCTCTTTCACAAGTCATGCAACTCCTCCACTCCTTTTACCTCCCTCTCTATCCCGCCTGAAGCATCGGTATCCTGGGATATTTAGTTGCCAATCATGCCCTTCCCTTAACCAAGTCTCAGTAATAGCAATAACATCATACTCCCAGGTACTAATCCAAGCCCTAAGTTCATCTGTCTTACCTATTACACTTCTTGCATTAAAACAAATACACCTCAGACCACCAGTCCCTTTGCTTTCATCATCTGCTCCCTGCCTACTCTTTCCCTTAGTCACGCTGACTTCATTATCTAGTTCCTTACAGGCTTTAGTTACTACATCCTTACTCTCCACTGACCTCCTTTGGTTCCCATCCCCCTGCCACATTAGTTTAGATTAGATTAGATTAGATTAGAGATACAGCACTGAAACAGGCCCTTCGGCCCACCGAGTCTGTGCAGAACATCAACCACCCATTTAGACTAATCCTACACTAATCCCATATTCCCACCAAACATCCCCACCTGTCCCTATATTTCCCTCCCACCTACCTATACTAGTGACAATTTATAATGGCCAATTTACCTATCAACCTGCAAGTCTTTTGGCTTGTGGGAGGAAACCGGAGCACCCGGAGAAAACCCACGCAGACACAGGGAGAACTTGCAAACTCCACACAGGCAGTACCCGGAATCGAACCCGGGTCCCTGGAGCTGTGAGGCTGCAGTGCTAACCACTGTGCCACTGTGCCGCCCCAACAGCGTTAGCAAAAGCACCCCCAAGGACATTGGTTCCAGTCCAGCCCAGGTGTAGACCATCCAATTTGTAATAGTCCCACCTCCCCCAGAACCAGTCCGAATGTCCCAAAAATCTGAACTCCTCCCTCCTGAACCATCTCTCAAGCCACGCATTCATCCTGACTATTCTTTCATTTCTACTCTGACTATCACGTGGCACTGGTAGCAATCCTGAGATTACTACCTCTGAGGTCCTACTTTTTAACTTGGCTCCTAACTCCCTAAATTCTGCTTGTAGGACCTCATCCCTTTTTTTACCTATATCATTGGTGCCTATGTGCACAACGACAACTGGCTGTTCACCACCCCCCCCTTCAGAATGTTCTGCAGCCGATCTGAGACATCCCTGACCCCTGCACCTGGGAGGCAACATACCATTCGGGAGTCTCGTTTTCGACCACAGAACCGCCTATCTACTCCCCTTACAATCGAATCCCCTATGACTATAGCCCTTCCACTCTTTTTCCCGCCCTTCTGAACAGCAGAGCCAGCCACGGTGCCATGAACTTGGCCACTGCTGCCTTCCCCTGGTGAGCCATCTCCCTCAACAGTATCCAAAACGGTATACCTGTTGTGGAGGGAGATGACCGCAGGGGACACCTGCGCTGCCTTCCTGCTCTTTCTCTGCCTTTTGGTCACCCATTTCCTTTCTCCCTCAGCAATCCTAATCTGCGGTGTGACCAATTCGCTAAACGTGCTATCCACGACCTCCTCAGCATCGCGGATGCTCCAAAGTGAGTCCATCCGCAGCTCGAGAGCCGTCATGCGGTCATAGCTTCTTGCACTGTGTCGCAGTCTTGCACGATGTTGACACCCCTCCCTCCCTCCCTGTTTGGTGTGAACTGCATTCATATACGTTATGAACAGCACTGATTCTTGTGGAACATCACTTCCCACCTTCTGCCGTTCCAAATAACAACCCTTTACCCCGACAGTCTGTCTTGCAATTGGCAAATAATTATTCTGCTACTTGTCCGCTGACTCCTCATTCTCTGACCTGATTCATGAGTCTATTATGTGGTATCATATCCCAGATCTTTGAAAACTCACAGAATCACAGAATTGTTACAGTGCAGAAGGAGGCCACACAGTCCATCGTGTCTGCACGGGCTCTCCGAAAGAGCAATTCGCTCAGTTCCATTCCCCCGCCTTCTCCCGGTAATCCGACACATTCTTCCTTTTCATATAACTGTCTGATTCCGTTTTGTATGCGTCAGTTGAACCTGTCTCCACCACGTTCTCAGGCAGTGCATTCCAGACCTGAACCACTCACTTTGTGAAAAAGTTTTTGCTTCTCTTAGCGAATACTTGAAATCTGTGCCTCTCATTCTCAATCCTTTCACGAATGGGAACAGTTTCTCTCCATCTACTCTGTCCAGACCCCACATGGTTTGAATACCTCTATCAAATCACCTCTCAGCCTTCTCTTCTGCAAGGAAAATTGTCCTAACTTCTCCAATCTGAAGTTCCTCATCCCTGGAACCATTCTGATGAATCTTTTCTGTACTCTCTCCAATGCCCTCACATATACCCTAAAGTGCGGTGCCCAGAACTGGACGCAGCACTCCAGCTGAGGCCAAACTAGTGTCTTATACAAGTTCTACATAACCTCCTTGCTCTTGTACTCTATGCCTCTATTAATAAAGCCCAGGATACTGTATGCTTTATTAATCGCACTCTCAACCTGTCCCGCTACCTTCAATGACTTATGTGCATATGCATGCAGGTCCCTCTGCTCCTGCAGACTCTTTAGAATTGTACCCTTTGTTTTATGTTGTCTCTCCATGTCTTTCCTCCCAAAATTAATCACTTCACATTTCTCTGCATTGAACTTCATCTTCCCATTCCACCAACCTGCCCATGTCCTTTCGAAGTTCGACACTATCCTCCTCACAGTTCACAATGCTTCCAAGTTTCGTATCATCTGCAGACTTTGAAATTGTGCCCCGTACACCAGGGTCTCGGTCATTAATATATCAAAGTAATTCATGACAACGCTACTTCATCGGACACGTCATCAGGATACACCGCGGTGCGCACATGCGCAGACGGTCTCATGCCCTCTGCGCATGCACTGCGGTCGGACCTGCGAGGACCGTTGTGCGCATGGGCGGATGACGTCATCGCGTTATTTCGTCTTCCTCGCCGACGCGCCAGTTTGGCCTCTGCGCATGCGTCAAAGCTTCGGCGCGACTTTTTGAAAGTGGAAGGAGGGGAGGTTTCGTCGGGCATTTTCTCGCATTTTATCTGAATTATTTATTCGTTTTGGAGACTTGCTTCATTTTTATTTGACACAGGAGATTGTTCCAAGGTAAGTTGCTCTGCCTTTGTAAGTTGCTCTGAAAACATTTCCATTGTCTGGGCCACCGCATGTAGCAGGATGAAGGCACAGTGACTGTGATTTCTGGTGCCAAACAGTACACACTGCAGATACATGATGGCCAGGCTACCTGCAGCTGCATCTTCTCCATTCAGACTTTGTTGCCCTGCAAACATGCTGTTGTTGTGCAGAGGCATCTGGGTCTGCCTTTGGACAGGCTCGCCCCCAATTGTCGCTGGCGTGCATCTCAGACACCAACGACGACAGGCATGGCTGCTGCCATTGTGATTACAGAGGAACAGCCAAGGCCCCTCAGCCACAATGAAAAATACCGCTTGCTTTCAGATCAATTGTACCAGCTACAACAGGCCGTTCTGCAGAGTGGAACGGCAGCATTCATGAGGAGACTGGACTGGCTGCGGCAACAGACTCTCTGCTGGCAGCAAGGACTGGCTGATGAGATGGAGCCATTTACTATGCCCAACAATTGCCCGGAAGCAGCTTCGGATGGAGGTGGCCGCGCGCTGGACATCAGTCACGTGTCACAAACCCTGGATCCTGAGCGTCTCACCTCCTGGCCTAATGATCTGATGGACCATACATATGCCTGCCTGTTCAAATCTCCACTTCCCCTACCTGCGGTACCCTCTACTTGCTGCTCAGTTACAGTCACCTGCTCCTACACCCATCAGAGCAGTGCACATGGACACACAGTTACCTGCTCCTACACCCATCAGGGCAGTGCACATGGACACACAGTTACCTGCTCCTACACCCATCAGGGCAGTGCACATGGACACACAGTTACCTGCTCCTACACCCATCAGAGCAGTGCACATGGGCGCACAGCCACCTGTTCCTACACCCATCAGAGCAGTGCACATGGACACACAGTTACCTGCTCCTACACCCATCAGAGCAGTGCACATGGACACACAGTTACCTGCTCCTACACCCATCAGGGCAGTGCACATGGACGCACAGCCACCTGTTCCTACACCCATCAGAGCAGTGCACATGGACACACAGTTACCTGCTCCTACACCCATCAGAGCAGTGCACATGGACACACAGTTACCTGCTCCTACACCCATCAGGGCAGTGCACATGGGCGCACAGCCACCTGTTCCTACACCCATCAGAGCAGTGCACATGGACACACAGTTACCTGCTCCTACACACATCAGAGCAGTGCACATGGACACACAGCCACCTGTTTCCCCATCCGACGTTGAAACAACCAGGCAGAGCCTTGTGAGACTCCGCAATTGCCAGTTGCTGCCTGTCAAGCAGAGAGGGCGTCCAAAGGGGTCAAGCACTTGGGGAACATTCATCAAGAAGAGACTGAGCACTAAAAGAAACAAGCATGCCGTGTCCAGTGGTAGCAGAAATGTGAATGCTCTTGCTGTGAACACAACTGGTGATAGTAGTAGGCAGGATTAAATGGGAATGGATGGAAAGACGCACGAGTAACATAACCACTGGCAGGGAACTGCTGGGCTAAATGGCCAGCTTTATGTTCATAGCCCAAAAGAAATGTGCTTCTTTTCCAGCACCCTCACATCAGTCATGTTTTCCCTGAGAGCAGCATTGAACCATCACGAGATAGGGGCAGTAACATCATCCTGCCTCCTACAGCTGAGGTGGGAGCTAAGTGATTCATTGGCTGTGTTATCAGTACATGCCTTTACCGCAGAACACAAAGCATGCTCAACAGTAATTTCATTGGAGGGAGGGAAGCTCTGACACTGATGTACTTTCCTTATTTTCTTTCATGTAAAATGTGCCCTTGAGAAAACAATCCTTGACACTTAAGGACGGCATTCAAGCAAAGGAGGCAGTGCGGGAGAGGACGCAAGGATGTGCTGATTCCTGCATCTGAGGTGGGTAATAAGTGCTTCATTGGCGACGTTATCAATTGGTGCCTTCACTGCAGAACTTAAAAAGGTGTGCACAACAGTAATTTCAGTGGATGGAGGGAGGCAAGCTCTGACTCTGATTTGCTTTATTTCTTTTCATGTGAAACATGCCGTCGAGAAAACAATCCTTGAGACTTAAGGTCAGCATTCAAGCAACGAAGGCAACTGGATCATGCTGCGGAGCTCATCACGATGTGGAAAGGAACATTGCATTTATGGATGAATTGTGAATGCACATTGGGATGCGCTTGGGGAACATTCACCAAGAATAGACTGAGCTCAGTCCTGGGATTGCTGCAGTGTTCCAGTGAACATCAACGCAAGCTCGAGAAACAGCATCTCATCTACCGATTAGGCACACTACAGCCTGCCGGACTGAACATTGAGTTCAATAATTTCAGAGCATGACAGCCCCCCACTTTACTTGCATTTTTAGTCATTTTTTCTTCCTTTTTTTTACATTCCTTTTTACATTTTTTACAATCTTTTTTTGCATTTATTTCATTTCATCTTAGTTTGTTCAGTTTGCTTACCCACTGTTTTTTTCAGGTTGTTTTTCTTCAGGTTTGCACTTGCTGCTGTTCAATATTCAGTATATTCACACCTAATCTGTACTAATGCTTTGTCTTTCAACACACCATTAACATATTGTTTGCCTTTGCTCCGTGACCTTTTGGTCAGCTATGTGGCCTGGTCCAATCTGCACCTTCTCCTTTGTTATCTCTTGCCCAACCCCCACCTCACTTGTTTATAATCTGTGACTTTTCTAATATTTGTCAGTTCCGAAGAAGGGTCGCTGACCCGAAACGTTAACTCTGCTTCTCTTTCCACAGATGCTGCCAGACCTGCTGAGTGATTCCAGCATTTCTTGTTTTTGTTTGAGCTCAGACTCTTGTGACTTTGCCTTCTTCACATGGACAATACAGTAGTGGAATAGAGAGCCAAGCATTCATTCACCACAAGGCTCTCCAGGAACAATCTCTTTAGCTGTGCATAGCAGAGACTCGGCCTGTCTGTCTAACGGGAATGCTGGACACAACACTCATGTATCCATGCACAGCAGTTCCTCGGATACTTAATGAACTTAAGAAAACTTTTCAATAATTAAACCTAGAATTGTTGAGGTTTTGTTTTGCATGCTATTTCCCCGACTTTGCAACTGCACTTCAGATATTCAACTATGGTGGGGGGGGTAGAGGGAGGGGTGGGTGAAGAGGGGGAGGGGTGGGGAGAGCGGGGAGGGGTGGGGAGAGGGAGCATGCAAAATGCAGGGACCAAACAGTTGCAATGCCTGAAGTACTGTGGAGAAGTAGAGAAAGCAACTGGAGGGAACGGCTGAATGGAGAGGGCCGGAAGCGAGAGGCCGTAGAGAGCCGCGGGGAGCGAGCGTGCGAAGACCTTGGTGTCACCGGGTCCAGGGACTGGCCAGTAAGTCTTTTGCTGTTGTGTTCATGGCGCATGCACAGAAAAAGGTACTCCTCTTCCGTTCCGCTGCTCCCCCCCCCCACTCTCTCCCCTTCCTCCCTCTCCCCCCAGCTCTCTCCCTCCCCCCTTCCTTACCTCTCCCTCTTTCTCCCCCCCCCTCCCCCTCTTTCTCCACCCCCCCCTCCCTCTGGCACCGCTACCGCTGGTCTCCCCGCGCTGATCTCCCCGGCCCCCGCGCTGATCTCCCCGGCCCGCTCCACTCTCTCACTCCGGCCATTGTATTGTGCCACGTGTTTGTCAGGTTTGATCTCTGTGATTCTTTGAGCAGCGCCATCTTTAGTCCTGGCAGCTGCTGCAGTCGCAATCTGTGACGTTATCGTGGCACATGCTGTATTTGCGCATGTGCCAAAACAGCGCCACCTACCGATCGCATTGTCAACAATTGCGGTCTTAATATATATCAGGAAAAGCAAGGCTCCCAACACTGACCCCTGGGAAACTCCGTCACAAACCTTCCTCCAGCCTAAAATCATCCATCAACCACAACTCTGTTTCCTGTCACTCAGCCGATTTCGTATCCATGTTGCTGCCGTCCCTTTTATTCAATGAACTACAAGTTTGCTCACAAGTCTGTTGTGGCACTGTATCAAACACCTTTTGTAATCCATGTACACCACATCAACAGCATTGCCCTCATCAACCCTCTCTGTTACCTCCTCAAAAAACTCCAGCAAGTTAGTTAAACATGATTTTCCCGGTCCATGCTGACTTTCCTTAATTAACCCACATTTGTCCAAGTGACTAGTAATTATTCTTTTTAGCAATTTCCCCACCTGACTGCCTGTAGTTTCTGGGCTTATCTTTACACCCTTTTTAAACAATTCTCCAGTCCTCTGGCACCACCCCCAAATCGAAGGAAAAGTGAAACATTATGGCCGGTGCCTCTGCAATTTCCACCCTCACATCCCTCAGTATCCATGGATGCATCTCATCCGGTCCTGGTGTTTTATCCACTTTCAGTACAGACAGCCTATATAATATATCTTCTTTATCAATTTTAAACCCCTCCAGTGTCTGAATACCTCCTCTTTCACCATTGCCTGGGTTGCAAGGAGGGAGACAGAAAGCAGGAAACTACAGGCCAGTTAGCTTAACATCTGTCTGAGGGAAAATGTTGGAAGCTATTATTTAAGCTGTAATAGCAAAAATTGGAGGATCAAGGTTATCTTGGAGAGTTGTGGGGCTGGACGAGATTACAGAGGTAGCACTTGAACCACAAAGCTTTCATATCTGTCTCCATTCGCTAAAGTGGACAATGATCCCACCGCAATATGGGCAGTCAATGTGAGAGGCTCGGTACCATCAGGAAGAATTGGTCATGTCCTGTATTCTCGTGAGTGTGTTTGACAAGTGCCTTCAGCTCCAAAATCAAGTAAGATATCTGACTAATCAGGTGCCATTTTCTCAGTGGTGGGAAAACTGCCGTTACATCTGGGCACATCCCCGACAACGGTCACAAATAAAATGCAGGGAACTAACAACAGAAAGGAGCCTTACTGTGCTCTTTACGGCATTCATTGAAAACAATCTCAAAATTGCTTTTTCCTTTCAAAGCCTCATCTGTTAAAGTGGAGACCAATTTAGCCACCAGATGCTGAATCCCCAACAGTCCTCAGTGTTATCCTCTTGTGACATGCTAACATTTAGCTGGCATTGCCGGTGGGTTTCTACAGCTGAGGAATTTCGCACTGGGTTTTGCGACCTCAATAGATTTTCGTAGAGCCGCAGGACAGCTGGGCGGAAAGGAACGGAAGAAAGTAGTACAGTTACTCGCAACTGAACTCTGCAGGTTTTACCCAACCAGCCTGAACTTACATGTGCTGTGGGTGTGAGGCCACATTCTCCATCCTCGACCATGAACGATACGCAAAGCTCTGGTGTTCTGCAAAACCTGCGAGGAGCTTCACTGCCCTCTTTAGCCAGTCTGTGTGATACTAAGAAACATGATTATCCCCTCAGCACGGAAAAGTTTATTCTGGAACATTATTCGATGGAAACCACCTCCCAGATAAATGATGCATTCAGTAAGGCACCAGCATGTATCCGTAGTTTTACGACATACCTACACGATATATAGAAACTGTATAAGTGACTGTTCATCATTGTATCTCGATCCAAACATTCTACGTAGCGGTATTTTAACACAGTTTGAATTCTGATTGTGATTTTTCCATAGAATTTGCTGCACGTAAACAGGCCATTTGGTCAGAATATGGGTATGGTAGCCTACTGCTGAAAGTAACCCAGAATGCCTGGACTAATGATTGGAAATTGTCAGTTCAAATCCCGTGACCACAGGAGAGTTCAAAATTCTGTTAATTAAATACATTTTGAATTATCAGCAATAGTGACTATGATTGTCACAAAAAAAAACCCATCTGGTTCACTCATGCCCTTTCGACAAGAAAATCTGCCATTCTTACTCAGTCTGGTCTCTCTGTGACTCCAGAACCAAAGCTATGTGGTTGACTCTTCAATGTCTTCTGAATTAGCCTCACAAACCTCTCAGCTGTATTCAGGAAGTTGATATTTTAAAGAATGATATTTTAAAGAAACAATCCATGCCAGTATTTATGCTCCACATGAGCCTCCTCCCACCCTTCTTCATCCAATCCTGTCAGCATAGCTTTCTATTCTTTTCCGCTGCTAATATGATAATGAGTTCTACATTTTCACCATTCCCCAGGTAAAGGAGTTTCTCTTGAATTCCTTATTGGATTTATTGGTTACTATCTTATAGTGATAGCCCCAAGTCCTGGTTTCCCCCAATGAGTGGTTTGTGCATGATTTACATTAGAACAAAGAAAATTACAGCACAGGAACAGGCCCTTCGGCCCTCCAAGCCTGCGCCGATCCAGATCCTCTATCTAAACATGTCGCCTATTTTCTAAGGGTCTGTATCTCTTTACTTACTGCCCATTCATGTATCTGTCTAGATACATCTTAAAAGACGCCATCGTGCCCGCATCTACCACCTCCGCTGGCAATGCGTTCCAGGAACCCACCACCCTCTGCGTAAAGAACTTTCCACACATATCCCCCCTAAACTTTTCCCTTCTCACTTTGAACTCGTGACCCCTAGTAATTGAATCCCCCACTCTGGGAAAAAGCCTCTTGCTATCCACCCTGTCTATACCTCTCATGATTTTGTACACCTCAATCAGGTCCCCCCTCAACCTCAGTCTTTCTAATGAAAATAATCCTAATCTACTCAACCTCTCTTCATAGCTAGCGCCCTCCATACCAGGCAACATCCTGGTGAACCTCCTCTGCACCCTCTCCAAAGCATCCACATCCTTTTGGTAATGTGGCGACCAGAACTGCACGCAGTATTCCAAATGTGGCCGAACCAAAGTCCTATACAATTGTAACATGACCTGCCAACTCTTGTACTCAATACCCCGTCCGATGAAGGAAAGCATGCCGTATGCCTTCTTGACCACTCTATTGACCTGCGTTGCCACCTTCAGGGAACAATGGACCTGAACACCCAAGTCTCTCTGTACATCAATTTTCCCCAGGACTTTTCCATTTACTGTATAGTTCACTCTTGAATTGGATCTTCCAAAATGCATCACCTCGCATTTTCCCTGATTGAACTCCATCTGCCATTTCTCTGCCCAACTCTCCAATCTATCTATATTCTGCTGTATTCTCTGACAGTCCCCTTCACTATCTGCTACTCCACCAATCTTAGTGTCGTCTACAAACTTGCTAATCAGTCCACCTATACTTTCCTCCAAATCATTAATGTATATCACAAACAACAGTGGTCCCAGCACGGATCCCTGTGGAACACCACTGGTCACACGTCTCCATTTTGAGAAACTCCCTTCTACTGCTACTCTCTGTCTCCTGTTGCCCAGCCAGTTCTTTATCCATCTAGCTAGTACACCTTGGACCCCATGCGCCTTCACTTTCTCCATCAGCCTGCCATGGGGAACCTTATCAAACGCCTTACTGAAGTCCATGTATATGACATCGACAGCCCTTCCCTCATCAATCAACTTTGTCACTTCCTCAAAGAATTCTATTAAGTTGGTAAGACATGACCTTCCCTGCACAAAACCATGTTGCCTATCACTGATAAGCCCATTTTCTTCCAAATGGGAATAGATCCTATCCCTCAGTATCTTCTCCAGCAGCTTCCCTACCACTGACGTCAGGCTCACTGGTCTATAATTACCTGGATTATCCCTGCTACCCTTCTTAAACAAGGGGACAACATTAGCAATTCTCCAGTCCTCCGGGACCTCACCCGTGTTTAAGGATGCTGCAAAGATAACCTGCTGTTAGTGTCATGTGGAGCACAAGTTTCATCAAATCATCCAATATTTTTGCACTTTATTTTAATGTCAGCTGTGGCTCAGTTGATCGCGCTCTCACAGCTGGAGGTTGTGGTGAAGTTAAACCCCGACACAAAAAGATTCCTCAGACATCTCAACTCCAATTTCCTGAGGGAAATGGAGAACCCACAGCCACGGGATAGGCCAACTACAAGACTACCACTTGTTACAACACACTGCGCAACAACCCAAGGCCCT
The DNA here is from genome assembly GCF_036365525.1 of Heterodontus francisci. Classification (NCBI taxonomy): domain Eukaryota; kingdom Metazoa; phylum Chordata; class Chondrichthyes; order Heterodontiformes; family Heterodontidae; genus Heterodontus; species Heterodontus francisci. The sequence continues at coordinate 38,933,110 of NC_090411.1, read as the reverse complement.
AATGCCCCCTACCCCTGAACCCAAAGACCTAAACCGAAGGCCCTGCCCTTAGGCCCAAGACCCTGACCCCAACCCCAGCCCTAACCCCAATCCCCACAACACTCATGTAACCCCCGCCCCAGACCCAGCCAGGACCCTAAAATCTAACCCCAAAACCAACGTCCCGACGCCAGCCCCAACTCTAGCCTAACCCCCCATAACACCAATGTAACTCTTGCTCCTAGATCCAGACTCAACCTTAAGGCTTAACTCCAAAGCCTAACGCCCCGACCACAGCCCCAACTCCAACACGTAACCCTAAGCCTAACTCCAACACGTAACCCTAGCCGTAACTCTAACCCGCCTCCAAACCTAAACTAAACCCCAAAAACCCCCCGTCCGTTGTGACTGTCCAAGCAGTGCCAAAAAATAAATGCCTTACAGGCAACAGAATCCAAATTCAGCTGGTCGATACACAGAAATGGCGCGTGCCATTTTTCATTGCAATTCCACTGATAATCCGAGCTGGAAAGGCAAGCGGACATGGATGGACACTAACTTCAGGCGTGGGCGGAATAAAAGTGGCAGCTGCTAGTGAAATTAAACTCAAGAAATGAGTATATAAACACAAGAGTGGAGGCTTTCCCACCCCTACTGCCCGTTCACCTAACCCTAACCACCTAACCCCAACGCCTAGCCCCTAACCCCAACACTAACCCTAACACCTACCCTAACCCTAACCCCCCCAATCCTAAGCCTAAAACCCCCCCCCAGACCGAACCCTAAACCCAAGCTAAGCCTAGTCCTAATCGACCAAACTTCTCTCTCCCCCCCCGCTCCCCCACCTATTCCTAACCTACCCAAAACACCCCCACCCACGACCCGGATGCGGACCCTGACCGAACCTCTGAATCTTCTTGATGGCTCCCGCCCTAAAATCCAAACTTTGTCCAGCCCTTAGACACGACTGATCCTTCAATTAGATATACTCATTGCAAAATTAATAGCACATGCTATTCATTGCAATCCCACTGATAATCCGAGCTGGAAAGGCAAGCGGACATGGATGGACACTAACTTAAGGCGTCAGCCGAATAAATGTGGCAGCTGCTAGTGAAATTAAACTCAAGAAATGAGTATATAAACACAAGAGGGGAGGCTTTCCCACCCCTACTGCCCATTCACCCTACCCTAACTTTAAAGTGACACGCCGTCCGTTGTGACTGTCCAAGCAGTGCCAAAAATGAATGCCTTACAGGCAACAGAATCCAAGTTCAGCTGGTCGATACACAGAAATGGTGCGTGCCATTAAACAAGACATAAGAAAATTAAATTCTGCACTTTCAAGGCCATCTGGCCTGTGCTGCCAGGGTCTCTACTGGGGAACAGTCGTGCCTAAGCTCACACCCCAATACCAAACTTGCGGGCCCTTCACCCCCAGGAATACATCCAATTCCCAAATAATTATGTAACAACTAAACCAAAGTTTTAAATTAACACCCGAGTGTAATGGGTGTAGGGTTACAAACCTCTTAGATAGGCAGGTCAGTTTTAATTCTAATTATAATTAAATCCCCCCTCTTAGATAGGCAGGTTAATATTAATTATCATTAAATCCCTCCTTACTTCTGCATTTTAAATTTAGAATATAAATGTATTGCTGTTACAAGGACCTACCACACAGTGGCGCTGGGGAGCTAAAGCAACCCATTAATGTCCCAGTAAAATAAAAGCAAAATACTGCGGATGCTGGAAATCTGAAACAAAAACAAGAAATGCTGGAATCACTCAGCAGGTCTGGCAGCATCTGTGGAAAGAGAAACAGAGTTAACGAACTGACTTCAGTTCCGAAGAAGGGTCACTGACCCGAAACGTTAAGTCTGTTTCTCTTTCCACAGATGCTGCCAGACCTGCTGAGTGATTCCAGCATTTCTTGTTTTTGTTCCATTAATGTCCCAGGACTGGGTGATTTTACTGTTGGTTTGTTTTTGATGGACTTGGGGTGACCCAGCATGGGGCAGGGCTCTGTTACCACGGCAAACAGGTTATTTTGCAGGACCACAAATGCACAGATCAGGCTTCCCATGGGACCATTTAAATTTAAACTTTAAAAACTTTAAAAAGGTGCAATTGTTTCAAACCCAGTGGGTCAATTAAAATTAAATGTAAAAGCAGCCTAATTGTTCCCCTTTGTTTCAGGACTAGGTTTTTTTTGCAGAGGTTGTGGAGCACAAGGTAAACCCAACGTGGTGGGGCGCTGCTACCATGGTAACCAGGATTTTTTTTGCAGGGGCTCAATGCACAGACCACACTTCCCATTGGGTCAATTTAATTTTAAAAAAACAGCCCAATTGTTTCAGGACAAGGAGACTTTTCCAACCAATCACATTCAACATGGGAGGGGTCAGCCAGCTCACTCACCTTTTTCCAACAGATTTTGCAATGAATCGTCCATTTTCCCCTGATGAAGCTGGAGTGAACAGCGAAATGTCGGGAAATACTACTCCTAGCCGGAACACGCATGGAGTCAAAGAGAATTTTTTCCCGCAGGTTGGAGAGAGAGAGAAAGGGAGAGAGAAGGAGCGACTGGGTAGAGGGACTTCGGGATGCCGGTAGAGTATTGTTATGAGGGGACATCCCACAGTAACTTTTCTTGCACATTTTACACCCAGACAATGCAACGTAATAAACAAAGAAAACGTGGGCCTTTCCCACCATGTAGGAATTACACATACACAGTTCCAGTAGGTAGAGGTAATTTAATTAGAGATAGTTTTGCTGCAACGGTTAGATTAATTTATAAAATAGCCCAGACGATTCACCATTTAGTGTTACTAGAGAGCCAAAGGGAGCCTCCTAAAGGCATTATAAGACAATCAGATAAATTAACATTTTTTATAAAACCAGCAAACCCATCATGGGAAACGCTGAGAAAATTGGGTTTATATTCGGAAAACTGGGCAAAACAAACAAGACAAATTCTAATTGAGCATTACCAAATTAACCTCAAGAAACTGGATGATGACTGGCAAACAACAGAAATTACTGACCGGCTCCAGGAAGCCATTGCCAAAGCAATAAATTGGAATAAAAAGAATCTTAAGAACAGATTTAAAGCTCAAACAATGGATGTGGTAAGAAAACACATCTGGCATCTGGCCACACGGAAAAACACAAGACAGCAGGTCAGCCCACAGACCAGGACTGCCTTGCCCCATAGACCGGGTACCTGGACTTCCAATGTGGCCACCACCTTGAACCTCGACATCATGCCTGCTTCCCAAGAGTCCGAGCCTCGGCAGAGCAAGGGGAACAACCGACAGCAGGCTATACCAAACCGGACTATGACTAATCGAACATACCGGGTCCCAGCCTCCACCAGACCGAGCCATCCCCCTCCAGACCATCGTCGAGTCGCTCCCCCACACATTGCTTCCCTCAGACCGTGGTAGAAGAACAGCCCATGCCACAGAGACAGGACCAAACCAGGCCAACCTCTCCAACTCCACTGACAACCTCCTTAGTTAATTGGTACCCCGACATTACAGTGGTACGTGAACCCCTCCCGCAGAGACGGAGAGAAGGCTGGAATGAGCCGACGGCCTCGACTTCCACAACGGCCCCCCCCACTGGGCAAATGAACCCCTCCCCTACGAGTTTACACCCTAGGGCTACAGGGACACCCCCACCACAGAGGCAAAGCAGGAGCCGAGCTCACGCGACAAACTCGACCTCACCGACAAATTCTGTGACTGCATCCGCAGGCCCTGCGCCTGTCAGGGTGGACCCCGAGACGGTGACGACACGCTCACCCCCGCTACAAGGACAGAGTGACGACCATTCTGAATCTGACACTGATAGGGACAATCCACAGCCAGTGACAAGGCATCCTAATACTTGCCAGAAAAACAGAAATTGGCAACTCAAACCTGTTAAACCAATCTTGATCATGGGGGACTCTAATCTCTCCCAAATAAAAAGCTGCCCAAACCCAATCACACAAATTGACAGCTTTCCAGGAGCTAAATTCATTCATGCCACGGCTGTCCTAAACAAGTTACAACCTTCCCCAGAAATTAAGAAAGTGGTGCTGGCAATTGGCATTAACCACCGCACGCAAAGGCCACTGACTGCAATTAAGCAACTACAAATTCTCCTAAAAGTAGCTAAAACTAAATTCCCTAATGCACAGATTTGGGTGCCCGAAATAAATTTCAGCCAATCACTCCCAGAAGGGGAGAAGGGTACAATCCGTCAGTTAAATCAATTCATTAAAATCCAATCTTACATACCAGCCATAGCTGCCAGGTCCTTCAGGGTAAGCAGGGATCACATTCACTGGACGGAGAACACGGCACTGATCATGATCAATAAATGGATGAAACATTTAAACTAAATAGTACTGCAACCCTAGAAAAGCGGTGCCTTAACTTAGGAGAAACTATTGTCAATATTTCCAAACTCTTTGCCCCTACAGAAACACAGAAAGGGGTCCTAAACAAGGGTCTTACATTTGTGCCGGTCACAAAGCCATGTAAAAAGCAGATTCAGAATGACTTAGAAAGCTTTTACAGAAGAATTAAACTCACAGATTACTTTAGGGACTCAATTACAGACAAACAACCCTTCATGCCGTCATCGGACTGGACCCCAGAAGACACTGAAATACACCCAGAGATAGTAAATTTTATGAGTAACTCAAAAGGAAATAGAAAAAATCCCCATATTAAAAGATAAACTGAATCTCACCAGAAGAGAAAGGCAGGCGATTAGGGAATTAAAAACTAACCCGAACATCGTTATAAAACCAGCAGATAAGGGCAGTAGTATAGTTCTCATGGACAACAACAGTACCTGTTTGAAGCACACAGACAATTAAATAATACGGACCACTACATTAAATTAACAAAACCCATCTTTCAGGAAACACAAAAAGAGATTGACAATATATTAGAACGACTCCATAAGTCTAAATTTATTAAACGGAAACAGGTTGAATACCTAAGAGGGGAACAACCACGGCCCAGAAAGTTTTACATACTGCCCAAAATACATAAACATCCAGATACATGGACAATTCCAGGGGAGATACCACCGGGAAGACCCATTGTGTCAGACTGTGGTAGTGAATCCTACAGGGTAGCTGAATACATTGATTCATTCCTGAACCCCTTGGCCCAGAAACATCCCAGTTATATCAAGGACACATATCACTTCACAGAAATAGTTAACTCGTTGACAGTACCCCCTAATGCCCTTCTTTTTACCATGGATATTGAAAGCCTATATACAAATATAGAAACAAACAGAGGTATACAGGCGATTAAAAATGCCCTCGTTAAATTTCCCCACCCTAAAAGACCAGATGAAGCTATAATTCAGCTACTACATCTGGGTTTAACAAAAAATGACTTTGAATTCAATGGGGCATCTTACCTCCAAATTAGGGCACAGCTATGGGCAAAAAGTTCACCCCGGCCTATGCAAACATTTACATGGCAGACTGGGAGGAGAGTGTCTTCAAAAAGTGTCCCAAGCGCCCAATGTGCTATTATAGGTACTTGGATGATATATGGGGGGTTTGGACCCACACAGAATCAGAATTAGAAGATTTCATCAACACTCTCAATAATCATCACCCCTCCATTAAAATTAAAGCCACAACACACAAGGAAAGCATTGACTTTCTCGACACTACAGTTTTTAAGTTGCCACTAGAGAACAACAGTCACAAATTAGCAACAAAGGTATTCTTCAAAGTAACTGACACACATACACTCCTGCACACTAAAAGCCATCATCCCAGGCACACCTTTAGGGGACTGGTAAAGTCACAACTCATGCGGTTCCACCGCATATCCACAAAACTAGAAGATTTCAACAAAGCGGTCACCACCCTTTTCACCGCACTGAGACGGAGGGGGTACACAAAGAGATTCCTCAGACATATCAAGTCCAATTTCCTGAGGGAGATGGAGAACCCACAGCCACGGTATAGGCCAACTACAAGACTACCACTTGTTACAACATACGGCGCAACAACTCAACAGATAAATAGGGTAGTGAGAAACCATTTTGAAAAGTTAAAAGGGGATGTTAACTCACTGAGCCAATATAGCATAACATCAGCTTTCAAAAGAGGCAAAAACCTAAAAGACCTATTGGTCACGAGCAGCGGAAAGGCACAAGCCGTACCAAATTGCGGTGACAGACAATGTGGAACATGTAAACATCTAAAGGTCTTAAAAATCTTGCAAAACGAGAACACAGGAAAAACCGCTTTAATAAAGCAAAGAATTACATGCGAGCAACAAAATGTAGTCTATGCAATTCGATGTAAACAGTGCCACATTTTATATATCGGGGAAACAGGGAACACTTTAAGAACTAGATTTACGGGACACCTTCGTTCCATCCGGACAGGGAAGGAAGACAAGGCGATAACCAGACATTTTATGCAACATGGAATTCAGTCTCTGGAAATCATGGGGCTTGAAACTAACTTGAATTGGACACCAATACAAAGGAAAAGGAAAGAGAGATGGTGGATCTTAACATTACAAACCCAGTTACCAAAGGGTCTGAACCAAATGTAGAACAGCAAATATTTCTTCACCCATACTTAAAACGTAACACATCCAAAACAATCCTGAACTCCACATATCCCGAATCCATGGGAACACAGCACACCATCCACAACCATCTCGGATAATAACACCAGCCTTAGAAGTAGCCCATCTACCCAAAGAAAATTGGTGCACTGGGGAACGCAATTAAACAATTTTAATAATCTAAAACCCAAAAGCCCAAATGGACTAGGCCGAAAATGACAAAAGTCAGAATCGGTTACACATACTATGGCAGAACCCTACACAAACCCGTTGCCCAAATACCCTAATGCTAACCTAGAACTTAATGTAACCACACCCTGAAGCTGGCCCGGATTCCTGACCCGCGCCTGCGACCGTGACAGGCCCGCTGTGGCCCTTGCTCCCTAGACCCAGCCCTAACCTTAACACCCCCGAACCCTAAACCCAAAGACCTAAACTTAAGGCCTAGGCCCAAGGCCCCGACCCCAGCCTCAACCTCATGTAACATCAATGTAACTCTTGCCCCTGGACCCAGACCCAACCCTAAGGCTTCACCCCAAAGCCTAACGCCCCGACCACAGCCCCAAATCCAACACGTAACCCTAGCCCTAACCCCAACCGACCAAAACATCCCACCCCCACCCCACCTATTCCTAACCTACCCAAAACACCCCCAACCCAGATGCGGACCTAACCTCTGAATCTTCTTGATGGGCCCCGCCCTAAAATCCAAACTTTGTCCAGCCCTTAGACACGACTGATCCTTCAATTAGATATACTCATTGCAAAATTAATAGCACATGCTTTTCATTGCAATCCCACTGATAATCCGAGCTGGAAAGGCAAACGGACATAACTTAAGGCGTGAGCCGAATAAAAGTGGCAGCTGCTAGTGAAATTAAACTCAAGAAATGAGTATATAAACACAAACCTGCCCGATTACCCTAACGTGATATAGAAATCACTTGTAATCTTGTGTTATGTAATATTACATAAGAATTTAACCACCATTATTTGTTTTACCTGTTGTACCCCAGTCCAAGGATTTTCTATCCTTCTATATCCAACCATCCTTCTGCTTTTTATTATACTTCAGCATCCTATGCACAGTGTATAAAGTGCCTTAGTCCCTTTTTATTGCCATTTGAGGAACTTGGTCTCAATACATTATAAAATTTGATGCACTTAATGTCACTATTATATTACCTGCTATTGGAGACAGTCTTAGGTACTACAACCACAGGGTTATAAATACAATGTATGATACTCGAGATTCTACACTGTGTACTTTAATATAGTGCAACTCAGCGAATACTCGATTACACAAATTGAGTCATTAGATGATACAACTGAGTTCTGGATCATGGCTTCCACGCAACATTTTTCCCTTGATCAGGTAGGCTGTGTTAAGCTCACAGGCAACACAGTACCAATCCCAATTAGCAGGAACTCTGAGCGATTGCGAAAGCTTAGAAAATTACAACAACTCCAGTCCAACTTTTAACAGCTGTGGTACTCAGATAACAGAGCTGACGCTCTATAGTCTGCAGAAAACAGGCATTCCAACATCAGCACGAGTACCATTACAAAGACACATGGATTTACACTGCGAGTGGGACTCCTGTGTAGTTGCTGACATCGTTTACTCACCATAAATACATGGTAAAAAGCACATACTTGACCACAATTCAACTCCGCATACAAATGGTTTTCTGTAATCATGGAGTTACACTGTGCTTATAAGACATGGCTCCAGATACAGAGACTATTCTGGTTTTTATCAGAAAACTGCCCATGCACGAAACTGTAGTTACATGACAACTACTGGTGTTGGTACCAAAAAGCTTTAAAATTAGTTTCTAAATTGGAAGTCACGCAATTTGCCCTTATGTACGAATCCATGTCAGTCTAAACAGTTGCAGTTCAAGTCCTGTAACAAGTATTAGATTAAAAAAATTCAGAATTAAATACAACTATGATCTATTAGACATAAAAACGGAGCATACATTTCCCCAACATTGTGACACCATAAGTGTCACAAACTATGTTTTTCGAAATCAAATGCCCGGTAAAATGTACCAAGTACTTAACAAAGGCTTTTTCAGTCGGACAGAAAACTTGACTATCGCATCCTTATCGAGTTAAGAATACTTATTAATTGCGTTCCACCGACACAATACAGAAAAAAAGTCAGCTTCAATTACTTGCAAAAATTAGACAAGCCTTAACCACGGAAAAAAGCTACAAGAACATTATTAATTGGAAAACACTGCGCAGCAAACTTCATTAAAGTTATCTGAAACAGGTACATCCGAAACAATCACATCAGTTGTAAATGAAAGATGGAACATTCAGCCTCAAACTAACCCGCCATCTGTCACTTCAACTAAACGCAGTGCAATACCATCACCAGATATTTGATAGTAAAATGTCTTTAGTCCCTGGAAATGTAAAAACGAAGTATAAACTGGATATGTTTTTACTCAGTTTCAAAATTACTTTTGTAATTTAGTTCGTCTCACGGACAACAGTCAAAAAAAATCAATAAAATATCAAAGAACAAATTACCGTGTTTCAGCTGCAGCCTCAATCCCCGCTTTCTCAATCTCTTCACCAAACTCAATCCCCGCTTTCTCAATCTCTTCACCAAGCTCAATCCCCGCTTTCTCAATCTCTTCACCAAGCTCAATCCCCGCTTTCTCAATCTCTTCACCAAACTCAATCCCCGCTTTCTCAATCTCTTCACCAAACTCAATCCCCGCTTTCTCAAACTCTTCACCAAACTCAATCCCCGCTTTCTCAATCTCTTCACCAAACTCAATCCCCGCTTTCTCAATCTCTTCACCAAACTCAATCCCCGCTTTCTCAATCTCTTCACCAAACTCAATCCCCGCTTTCTCAATCTCTTCACCAAACTCAATCCCCGCTTTCTCAATCTCTTCACCAAGCTCAATCCCCGCTTTCTCAATCTCTTCACCAAACTCAATCCCCGCTTTCTCAATCTCTTCACCAAACTCAATCCCCGCTTTCTCAATCTCTTCACCAAGCTCAATCCCCGCTTTCTCAATCTCTTCACCAAACTCAATCCCCGCTTTCTCAATCTCTTCACCAAACTCAATCCCCGCTTTCTCAATCTCTTCACCAAGCTCAATCCCCGCTTTCTCAATCTCTTCACCAAGCTCAATCCCCGCTTTCTCAATCTCTTCACCAAGCTCAATCCCCGCTTTCTCAATCTCTTCACCAAGCTCAATCCCCGCTTTCTCAATCTCTTCACCAAGCTCAATCCCCGCTTTCTCAATCTCTTCACCAAACTCAATCCCCGCTTTCTCAATCTCTTCACCAAGCTCAGTCCCCGCTTTCTCAATCTCTTCACCAAGCTCAGTCCCCGCTTTCTCAATCTCTTCACCAAACTCAGTCCCCGCTTTCTCAATCTCTTCACCAAACTCAGTCCCCGCTTTCTCAATCTCTTCACCAAACTCAGTCCCCGCTTTCTCAATCTCTTCACCAAACTCAATCCCCGCTTTCTCAATCTCTTCACCAAACTCAATCCCCGCTTTCTCAATCTCTTCACCAAACTCAATCCCCGCTTTCTCAATCTCTTCACCAAACTCAATCCCCGCTTTCTCAATCTCTTCACCAAACTCAATCCCCGCTTTCTCAATCTCTTCACCAAACTCAATCCCCGCTTTCTCAATCTCTTCACCAAACTCAATCCCCGCTTTCTCAATCTCTTCACCAAACTCAATCCCCGCTTTCTCAATCTCTTCACCAAACTCAATCCCCGCTTTCTCAATCTCTTCACCAAACTCAATCCCCGCTTTCTCAATCTCTTCACCAAGCTCAATCCCCGCTTTCTCAATCTCTTCACCAAGCTCAATCCCCGCTTTCTCAATCTCTTCACCAAGCTCAATCCCCGCTTTCTCAATCTCTTCACCAAACTCAATCCCCGCTTTCTCAATCTCTTCACCAAGCTCAATCCCCGCTTTCTCAATCTCTTCACCAAGCTCAATCCCCGCTTTCTCAATCTCTTCACCAAGCTCAATCCCCGCTTTCTCAATCTCTTCACCAAGCTCAATCCCCGCTTTCTCAATCTCTTCACCAAGCTCAATCCCCGCTTTCTCAATCTCTTCACCAAGCTCAATCCCCGCTTTCTCAATCTCTTCACCAAGCTCAATCCCCGCTTTCTCAATCTCTTCACCAAACTCAATCCCCGCTTTCTCAATCTCTTCACCAAACTCAATCCCCGCTTTCTCAATCTCTTCACCAAGCTCAATCCCCGCTTTCTCAATCTCTTCACCAAACTCAGTCCCCGCTTTCTCAATCTCTTCACCAAACTCAGTCCCCGCTTTCTCAATCTCTTCACCAAACTCAGTCCCCGCTTTCTCAATCTCTTCACCAAACTCAATCCCCGCTTTCTCAATCTCTTCACCAAACTCAATCCCCGCTTTCTCAATCTCTTCACCAAACTCAATCCCCGCTTTCTCAATCTCTTCACCAAGCTCAATCCCCGCTTTCTCAATCTCTTCACCAAACTCAATCCCCGCTTTCTCAATCTCTTCACCAAACTCAATCCCCGCTTTCTCAATCTCTTCACCAAGCTCAATCCCCGCTTTCTCAATCTCTTCACCAAGCTCAATCCCCGCTTTCTCAATCTCTTCACCAAGCTCAATCCCCGCTTTCTCAATCTCTTCACCAAGCTCAATCCCCGCTTTCTCAATCTCTTCACCAAGCTCAATCCCCGCTTTCTCAATCTCTTCACCAAGCTCAATCCCCGCTTTCTCAATCTCTTCACCAAGCTCAATCCCCGCTTTCTCAATCTCTTCACCAAGCTCAATCCCCGCTTTCTCAATCTCTTCACCAAGCTCAATCCCCGCTTTCTCAATCTCTTCACCAAGCTCAATCCCCGCTTTCTCAATCTCTTCACCAAACTCAATCCCCGCTTTCTCAATCTCTTCACCAAACTCAATCCCCGCTTTCTCAATCTCTTCACCAAACTCAATCCCCGCTTTCTCAATCTCTTCACCAAACTCAATCCCCGCTTTCTCAATCTCTTCACCAAACTCAATCCCCGCTTTCTCAATCTCTTCACCAAGCTCAATCCCCGCTTTCTCAATCTCTTCACCAAACTCAATCCCCGCTTTCTCAATCTCTTCACCAAACTCAATCCCCGCTTTCTCAATCTCTTCACCAAGCTCAATCCCCGCTTTCTCAATCTCTTCACCAAGCTCAATCCCCGCTTTCTCAATCTCTTCACCAAGCTCAATCCCCGCTTTCTCAATCTCTTCACCAAGCTCAATCCCCGCTTTCTCAATCTCTTCACCAAGCTCAATCCCCGCTTTCTCAATCTCTTCACCAAGCTCAATCCCCGCTTTCTCAATCTCTTCACCAAACTCAATCCCCGCTTTCTCAATCTCTTCACCAAACTCAATCCCCGCTTTCTCAATCTCTTCACCAAGCTCAATCCCCGCTTTCTCAATCTCTTCACCAAGCTCAATCCCCGCTTTCTCAATCTCTTCACCAAGCTCAATCCCCGCTTTCTCAATCTCTTCACCAAACTCAATCCCCGCTTTCTCAATCTCTTCACCAAACTCAGTCCCCGCTTTCTCAATCTCTTCACCAAACTCAATCCCCGCTTTCTCAATCTCTTCACCAAACTCAATCCCCGCTTTCTCAATCTCTTCACCAAACTCAATCCCCGCTTTCTCAATCTCTTCACCAAACTCAATCCCCGCTTTCTCAATCTCTTCACCAAACTCAATCCCCGCTTTCTCAATCTCTTCACCAAACTCAATCCCCGCTTTCTCAATCTCTTCACCAAACTCAATCCCCGCTTTCTCAATCTCTTCACCAAACTCAATCCCCGCTTTCTCAATCTCTTCACCAAACTCAATCCCCGCTTTCTCAATCTCTTCACCAAGCTCAATCCCCGCTTTCTCAATCTCTTCACCAAGCTCAATCCCCGCTTTCTCAATCTCTTCACCAAGCTCAATCCCCGCTTTCTCAATCTCTTCACCAAGCTCAATCCCCGCTTTCTCAATCTCTTCACCAAGCTCAATCCCCGCTTTCTCAATCTCTTCACCAAACTCAATCCCCGCTTTCTCAATCTCTTCACCAAGCTCAATCCCCGCTTTCTCAATCTCTTCACCAAACTCAATCCCCGCTTTCTCAATCTCTTCACCAAGCTCAATCCCCGCTTTCTCAATCTCTTCACCAAGCTCAATCCCCGCTTTCTCAATCTCTTCACCAAGCTCAATCCCCGCTTTCTCAATCTCTTCACCAAGCTCAATCCCCGCTTTCTCAATCTCTTCACCAAACTCAATCCCCGCTTTCTCAATCTCTTCACCAAGCTCAATCCCCGCTTTCTCAATCTCTTCACCAAACTCAATCCCCGCTTTCTCAATCTCTTCACCAAACTCAATCCCCGCTTTCTCAATCTCTTCACCAAACTCAATCCCCGCTTTCTCAATCTCTTCACCAAGCTCAATCCCCGCTTTCTCAATCTCTTCACCAAGCTCAATCCCCGCTTTCTCAATCTCTTCACCAAGCTCAATCCCCGCTTTCTCAATCTCTTCACCAAGCTCAATCCCCGCTTTCTCAATCTCTTCACCAAGCTCAATCCCCGCTTTCTCAATCTCTTCACCAAGCTCAATCCCCGCTTTCTCAATCTCTTCACCAAGCTCAATCCCCGCTTTCTCAATCTCTTCACCAAACTCAATCCCCGCTTTCTCAATCTCTTCACCAAACTCAATCCCCGCTTTCTCAATCTCTTCACCAAACTCAATCCCCGCTTTCTCAATCTCTTCACCAAACTCAATCCCCGCTTTCTCAATCTCTTCACCAAACTCAATCCCCGCTTTCTCAATCTCTTCACCAAACTCAATCCCCGCTTTCTCAATCTCTTCACCAAACTCAATCCCCGCTTTCTCAATCTCTTCACCAAACTCAATCCCCGCTTTCTCAATCTCTTCACCAAACTCAATCCCCGCTTTCTCAAGGGACAGATGTTTGATTACTCTAGGTCAAGTCGGCATAAGGAGGGAGGAAGTGTTGGGTATTCTAAAAGGCATTAAGGTGGACAAGTCCCCAGGTCCGGATGGGATCTATCCCAGGTTACTGTGGGAAGCGAGAGAGGAAATAGTTGGGGCCTTAACAGATATCTTTGCAACATCCTTAAACACGGGTGAGGTCCCGGAGGACTGGAGAATTGCTAATGTTGTCCCCTCGTTTAAGAAGGGTAGCAGGGATAATCCAGGTAATTATAGACCGGTGAGCCTGACGTTTTATGGTAGGGAAGCTGCTGGAGAAGATACTGAGGGATAGGATCTATTCCCATCTGGAAGAAAATGGGCTTATCAGTGATAGGCAACATGGTTTTGTGCAGGGAAGGTCATGTCTTACCAACTTAATAGAATTCTTTGAGGAAGTGACAAAGTTGATTGATGAGGGAAGGGCTGTAGATGTCGTATACATGGACTTCAGTAAGGCGTTTGATAAGGTTCCCCATGGTAGGCTGATGGAGAAAGTGAAGGCGCATGGGGTCCAAGGTGTACTAGCTAGATGGATAAAGAACTGGCTGGGCAACAGGAGACAGAGAGTAGCAGTGGAAGGGAGTTTCTCAAAATGGAGACGTGCGACCAGTGGTGTTCCACAGGGATCCGTGCTGGGACCACTGTTGTTTGTGATATACATTAATGATTTGGAGGAAAGTATAGGTGGTCTGATTAGCAAGTTTGCAGACGACACTAAGATTGGTGGAGTAGCAGATAGTGAAGGGGACTGTCAGAGAATACAGCAGAATATAGATAGACTGGAGAGTTGGGCAGAGAAATGGCAGATGGAGTTCAATCAGGGCAAATGCGAGGTGATGCATTTTGAAGATCCAATTCAAGAGTGAACTATACAGTAAATGGAAAAGTCCTGGGGAAAATTGATGTACAGAGAGATTTGGGTGTTCAGGTCCATTGTTCCCTGAAGGTGGCAACGCAGGTCAATAGAGTGGTCAAGAAGGCATACGGCATGCTTTCCTTCATCGGACGGGGTATTGAGTACAAGAGTTGGCAGGTCATGTTACAGTTGTATAGGACTTTGGTTCGGCCACATTTGGAATACTGCGTGCAGTTCTGGTCGCCACATTACCAAAAGGATGTGGATGCTTTGGAGAGAGTGCAGAGGAGGTTCACCAGGATGTTGCCTGGTATGGAGGGCGCTAGCTATGAAGAGAGGTTGAGTAGATTAGGATTATTTTCATTAGAAAGACGGAGGTTGAGAGGGGACCTGATTGAGGTGTACAAAATCATGAGAGGTATAGACAGGGTGGATAGCAAGAAGCTTTTTCCCAGAGTGGGGGATTCAATTACTAGGGGACACGAGTTCAAAGTGAAAGAGGAAAAGTTTAGGGGGGATATGCGTGGAAAGTTCTTTACGCAGAGGGTGGTGGGCACCTGGAACGCATTACCAGCGGAGGTGGTAGACGCGGGCACGATGGCGTCTTTTAAGATGTATCTAGACAGATACATGAATGGGCAGGAAGTAAAGAGATACAGACCCTTAGAAAATAGGCGACAGGTTTAGATAGAGGATCTGGATCGGCGCAGGCTTGGAGGGCCGAAGGGCCTGTTCCTGTGCTGTAATTATCTTTGTTCTTCACCAAATTCCCGCCCCCTCTCCTCACGCAGACCGGAGCCGCTTTAAATCTCCCGCGCCCTGTCAATCACCCCCGCCCCACCCACCAGAACTGATGTCACCCATCAACACGCGAGAACAAAACTTTTGTATCTTTATATCTTATTGATCTAAGATCAAAATATCATCAACACCGTCTCTTTACAATAGAGAGAGAATATCGACATCATATCTGAGAATATTTCATAGCTCCAATGTCTGATTGGCGGAAAGACAGATCGCACCAGCCCCGCCCCCTACGGGGATGCCTGGAACTGCCCCTGACTCGCCCTTCTCCCCCATGGGGTGTGTCTAGTTAATCTTGGTATACCATTTTAGGGTCTAGGTTCCCTTGATGTACATTGATGTGCCATTTTAATGCCTGGTACACCTTGGTATACCTTTTTAGTATTTCGTTTTTTAGTGTTTGTGTTTAGTTCTTGATAAGCAAGGGGGTGGAAGGTTAGAGTCAATTAGTCATACAGCACTGAAACAGGCCCTTCGGCCCACCGAGTCTGTGCCAACCATCAACCACCCATTTATACTAATCATGCATTCATCCCATGTCCCCTACCACATCCCCACCTTCCATCAATTCTCCTACCACCTACCTACACTAGGGGCAATTTACAAAGGCCAATTTACCTATCAACCTGCAAGTCTTTGGCTGTGGGAGGAATCCGGAGCACCCGGAGGAAACCCACGCAGTCATGGGGAGAACTTGCAAACTCCACACAGGCAGTACCCAGAACCGAACCCGGGTCGCTGGAGCTGTGAGGCTGCGGTGCTAACCACTGCGCCACCCTCCAATACATTTATGTTGTCTACCTTACCTTGGTATAGCTTTTAGTGTCAGGTGTACCTTGGTTATCAGGGATAGGTGGAAATGTGGAGTATTATTGAATGGAGGAGCAGGCTCGAGGGATCGAGTGGCCTTTTCCTGATCCTAATTTGTATGTTCGTATGTTTACCTTGACACACTTTGGTATGCATTTTTAGTGTCTAGTTTACCTTGGTAGAGCATTTTAGCATCTAGTTTACCTTGGTATATAACTTGGTAAACATTTGTAGGGTCTAATTTACCATGGTATACCTTGGTTTGCCAGTTTCGGATCTAGTTTACCTTGCTATACCTTTTTCGTGTCTAGTTTGCCCTAGTATAACATGGTAGAAAATTTCAGGGTCTAGTTTACCTTGGTTCACCTAATTAGTAACTAGTTTACCTTGGTATACCTTATTAGTGACTAGGTTACCTTGGTGTACCTTAATATTCATTTTTTGGGTAACTTTGATGTAACTTGGCATACGTTTGCAGTGTCTAGTTAACACTTGGATAACTTCTTAGTGCCTTGTTTAACTTGGTATGACTTGGTAGACCATTACAGCGCCTAGTACACCTTGGTATATCTTTTTAGTGACTAGTTTGTCTTGGTATACATTTGTAGTGTCTAGCTTACCTTGGTATATCTTTGTATAATATTTCAGGTTCTAGTTTACTTCGCTATAACCTTTTAGTGTCTAGTTTACCTTGGTATACCATTTTAATGCCTGGGACAACTTGGGATGCCTTTTTAGTGTCTGGTTTACCTTTGTCTTCCTTGGTATATCATTGCAGTGTCTAGTTTAGCTTGGGCTAAAATGTTAGTGTCTAGTTTATGTTGGTCTACCTAATAAAGTAGAGTCTAGTTTACCTTGGTAGAGCTTTTTAGTTTCTAGTTTTCCTTGGTATACCTTTATATACTACTTTAGGGTCTAGTTTTCCTTGGTATACCTTTATATACCACTTTAGGGTCTAGTTTACCTTGGTAGAGCTGTTTAGTATCCACATTACCTTGATATAGCTTTTTATTGTTGAGTTTACCTTGGTACACCTTGGTATAACATTTTAGGATCTGGTTTTCTTTGGTACACAATTTAGTGTCTGGTGTACCTTAGTATGCCTTGGTATACCATTATAGTGCCTAGTACAACGTGGTATACTTTTGCAGTGTCTAGTTTACCTTGGTATAACTTTGTAGTGTCTAGTTTACCTTTGTATACTTTGGTATACTATCTTAGTGTCTTGTGCACCTTGGTTTACTGTTGTATACCTTTTCAGGGTGTAGTTTACCTCGGTATACCATTTCAGTGGCTAGTTTAACTTGGTGTAATTTGGTATACCGGTTTAATGCCTGGTATACCGTGGTATAACATTTTAGTGTCTGGTTTACCTTTGTATACAATATTAGGTTCTAGGTTACCTTGAGATCCATTTGCATTATCTAGTTTACCTTGGTATACCTTATTAGTGTCTAGGTTACCTTTGTAGAGCATTGTAATGTCTGGTTTACCTTGGTATACCTTTCTAGTGTCTAGATTACCTTGGTATACATTTTTGGTGTCTATTTAGCTTGGTATAACTTGGTGTACCTTTGTAGTGTCTATGTTACCTTGGTACACCTTGATATACCTTATTAGTGTCTAGGTTACCTTGGTATAACTTCGTATAACATTGTAGTGTCCCGGTCACCTTGGTATACCTTCTTAGTGACTAAGTTACCTTGGTATATAATTGTATTGTCTAATTTTCCTTGTTATACATGGGTATACCATTTTAGGGTCTAGCTTACATTTGTTATATAATTTTAGTGTCTAGTTTTCCTTGGTATACTACTGTAGTGTCTGGTACAACTTGGTATCACTTTTTAGTGACTAGATTACCTTGGTATAGCTTGGTATATCATTTTAATGCCTAGTACACCTTGGTTATACCTCTTTAGTGTCTAGTTTTCCTTGGTACACATTTTCAGTGTCTAATTTACCTTGGTATACTTTATTAGTGTCAAGGTTACCTTGGTATAACTTGGTGTAACATTGTAGTGTCCAGTTCACCTTGGTATAACTTGGTATACCTTTATAGTGTCTAGTTTATCTTGGTATACCTTAATATATATTTTTATTGTGTAGTTTGCCTTGGTATACATCATTAGTGTCCAGTTGAACTTAGTATACATTTTCAGTGTCTGGTTTACCTTGGTATACCTTGTCAGTGTCTTGATAACCTTGGTTTAACTTGGTGTAACATTGTAGTGTCTAGTTAACATTCGTAGACATTTTTAGTGTCTCATTTACCTTGGTATATGTTTGTATACCATTTTAGTGTCTGGTTTACCTTGGTATACCTTGGTAGATAGATTCTTGATAAGCAAGGAGGTGGAAGGTTATCAGGGGTAGGCGGAAATGTGGAGTAATCAGTTCAGCCATGAACTTATTGAATGGCGGAGCAGGCTCGAGGGGTCAAGTGGCCTACTCATGCTCCTAATTCGCATGTTCGTATGTTCACTTGAGAGGGCAGATGGGGCTTTAATTTAACATCTGAGCCAAAAGATGGCACCTCTGACAATGCAGCACTCTTTCAGTACTGAGCTGGAATGTCAGCCTAGATTGTGTGCTCAAGTCTCCAGAGGCAAGTGTGCTACTCACAGCCACATCTGAAATGAAGCTTTGACAATACCACTCTGAGACAGCAATTTAGGACCATGCCCATTGTAATAACAATATAGGCCTTTTAGGGTTCACGATAAACTTAGCTTTATTACACTCAGAATAAAAACATTCTGGTCCCCTTTGCCTAACTAAAAATATATTTCAGGGATTATAAAAACATTTCCAGCATCCGCAGTATTTTGCTGTTATTATAAAAACATTACTTGTATTATATTCATAATTTGAAAACACTGCCATCTGACCTCCATGGATAAGAAGTGAAAAAGAAAGCAGGATGAGGAAAAGGGATACTCACAACAGTAAAGAATAAAAAAAATGGGAAAGATAAAGAGAAAATGTAAAGCAGATCAGTCACGCTAACTCTCCAGAACTGCACCTGAGGTTATATTTGTAATATTGTCCATATAATTTGTTGTAATAGCTTTTTAACAATATAAGTCAAACTAAATCCCGAGTCACAGACAGGAAATGTTTAATTGAAAACAGCGCAGAGGGCTTGGAGAGGCTTCATTGAAAAGAGTGTGCAGAGCAGGGAGAGGCTTCATTGAAAAGAGCGCGGGGAGAGGCTTCAGTTCAAAAAGAATGCCATGTGCTGTGAGAGGCTAGCCTATCCTCTATCCTGTCCTCTATCCTATCCAGTTCAGTAGAATGAGCCCTTCAAAGAAAATCAAGTGTGGCATTACAGGCAAGCAGGTAGCTAATTGGTTGGGGAAGTAGCTAGCTGTTTGGTGAGTATCTGGTAAGTGGTTAAGGTCTATTCTAATCCTGATGATTAAAATAGTAAAGGATCTAGTGGTAAGATTAGATTAGATTTTTTTAGATTAGAGATACAGCACTGAAACAGGCCCTTCGGCCCACCGAGTCTGTGCCGAACATCAACCACCCATTTATACTCATCCTACACTAATCCCATATTCCTACCAAACATCCCCACCCGTCCCTATATTTCCCTACCACCTACCTATACTAGTGACAATTTATAATGGCCAATTTACCTATCAACCTGCAAGTCTTTTGGCTTGTGGGAGGAAACCAGAGCACCCGGAGGAAACCCACGCAGACACAGGGAGAACTTGCAAACTCCACACAGGCAGTACCCGGAATCGAACCCGGGTCCCTGGAGCCGTGAGGCTGCGGTGCTAACCACTGCGCCACTGTGCCGCCCTAAGCTTAATAAAATTATATAAAAAAGGAAAATAAAAATAAATAATTGAATAAAATAATTAAGTAGTTAATTGAAACACATTAAGGATGGCTGGACAGGTGATGTATCAGGGCTGCAGCATGTGGGAGCTCCTGGATGCCAGTGTGATCCAGGGCAAACTGTCTGCAGTAAGTGTCAGCGGCTCGAAGAGCTTCGTCTCAGAGTCAAGAACAAAGAACAAAGAACAGTACAGCACAGGAACAGGCCATTCGGCCCTCCAAGACTGCGCCGATCTTGATGCCTGCCGAAACTAACACCTTCTGCATTTCCGGGGCCCATATCCCTCTATTCCCTTCCTATTCATATATTTGTCAAGATGTCTCTTAAACGTCGCTATCGTATCTGCTTCCACCACCTCCCCTGACAGCAAGTTCCAGGCACTCACCACCCTCTGTGTAAAAAATCTTGCCTCGCACATCCCCTCTAAACGTTGCCCCTCGCACCTTAAACCTATGTCCCCTAGTAACTGACTCTTCCACCCTGGGAAAAAGCTTCTGTCCATGCCGCTCATAACTTTGTAAACCTCTATCATGTCGCCCCTCCACCTCCGTCGTTCCAGTGAAAACAATCCGAGTCTATCCAACCTCTCCTCATAGCTAATGCCCTCCAGACCAGGCAACATCCTGGTAAACCTCCTCTGTACCCTCTCCAAAGCCTCCACGTCCTTCTGGTAGTGTGGCGACCAGAATTGCACGCAATATTCTAAGTGTGGCCTAAGGTTCTGTACAGCTGCAACATGACTTGCCAATTTTTATACTCTATGCTCCGACTGATGAAGGCAAGCATGCCGTATGCCTTCTTAACTACCTTATCCACCTGCGTTGCCACTTTCAGTGACCTGTGGACCTGTACGCCCAGGTCTCTCTGCCTGTCAATACTCCTAAGGGTTCTGCCATTTACTGTATACCTCCCACCTGCATTTGACCTTCCAAAATGCATTACCTCACATTTGTCCGGATTAAACTCCATCTGCCATTTCTCCGCCCAAGTCTCCAACCGATCTATATCCTGCTGTATCCTTTGACAATCCTCATCATTATCCACAACCTTTGTGTCATCCGCAAACTTACTGATCAGACCAGCTACATTTTCCTCCAAATCATTTATATATACTACAAACAGCAAAGGTCCCAGCACTGATCGCTGCGGAACATCACTAGTCACATCTTTCCATTCAGAAAAACACCCTTCCACTGTTACCACTGTCTTCTGTGACCTAGCCAGTTCTGCATCCATCTTGCCAGCTCACCTCTGATCCCGTGTGACTTCACCTTTTGCACCAGTCTGCCATGCGGGACCTTGTCAAAGGCTTTACTAAAGTCCATATAGACAACATCCACCGCCCTTCCCTCATCAATCATCTTTGTCACTTCCTCAAAAAACTCAATCAAATTAGTAAGACACGACCTCCCCTTCACAAAACCATGCTGTCTCTCGCTAATAAGTTTGTTTGTTTCCAAATGGGAGTAAATCCTGTCCCGAAGAATCCTCTCTAATAGTTTCCCTACCACTGACGTAAGGCTCAAGAGCCCATAATTTCCTGGATTATCCTTGCCACCCTTCTTAAACAAAGGAACAACATTGGCTATTCTCCAGTCCTCTGGGACCTCACCTGTAGCCAATGAGGATGCAAAGATTTCTGTCAAGGCCCCAGCAATTTCTTCCCTTGCCTCCCTCAGTATTCTAGGGTAGATCCTATCAGGCCCTGGGGACTTATCTACCTTAATGCTTTGCAAGACACCCAACACCACCTCCTTTTTGATAATGAGATGACTGAAACTATCTGCACTCCCTTCCCTAGGCTCATCATCCACCAAGTCCTTCTCCTTGGTGAATACTGATGCAAAGTACTCATTTAGCACCTCGCCCATTTCCTCTGGCTTCACACATAGATTCCCATCTCTGTCCTTGAGTGGGCCAACCCTTTCCCTGGTTACCCTCTTGCTCTTTATATATGTATAAAAAGCCTTGGGATTTTCCTTAATCCTGTTTGCCAATGACTTTTCATGACCCCTTTTAGCCCTCCTTGCTTAAGTTCCTTCCTACTGTCTTTATATTCCTCAAGTGCTTCATCTGTTCCTAGCCTTCCAGCCCTTACAAATGCTTCCTTTTTCTTTTTGACTAGGCTCACAATATCCCGTGTTATCCAAGCTTCGCGAAACTTGCCAAACTTGTCTTTCTTCCTCACAGGAACATGCTGGTCCTGGATTCCAATCAGCTGATGTTTGAAAGACTCCCATATGTCAGATGTTGATTTACCCTCAAACAGCCGCCCCCAATCTAAATTCTTCAGTTCCTGCCTAATATTGTTATAATTAGCCTTCCCCCAATTTAGCACCTTCACCCGAGGACTACTCTTATCTTTATCCACAAGTACCTTAAAACTTATGGAATTATGGTCACTGCTCCCGGAATGCTCCCCCACTGAAACTTCGACCACCTGGCCGGGCTCATTCGCCAATACCAGGTCCAGAATGGCCCCATCCCTTGTTGGACTATCTACATACTGTTTCAACAAGCCCTCCTGGAGGCTCCTTACAAATGCTGCCCCATCCAAGCCCCTAGCACTAAGTGAGTCCCAGTCAATATTGGGGAAGTTAAAATCACCCACCACTACAACCCTGTTACTTTTACATCTTTCCAAAATCTGTCTACATATCTGCTCCTCTACCTCCAGTCATGGAACTGGAGGCCAAGCTGCAGACACTGCGACACATCAGGGAGAGGAAAGTTACCTGGACGCTTTGTACCAGGAGGCAGTCACATTCCTTAAGATAGGGTCTGCTGATTTTGTCAGTGGTCAGGGACATGAGAGCGTGGTTGCAGCTGAGGCAACTAAGGGGTGCCAGAGGGCAGGAGTCTCAGCCTTTGCAATGGTCCAAAAGGTTTGAGGTTCTTTCAGCTTGTTTGGATGAAAGTGAGGGCTGCAGGGTGGATGAGCAACCTGACTTATGGCACCATGGTACAGGAAGCCATTCAAGTGGAGGGAGAAAAAAGGAATGTAGTGGTAGTAGGGGATAGTATAGTTAGGGGGATTGACACTGTTCTCTGCAGCAAACAGCGAGAGTCCAGATGGCTGTGTTGCCTGCCCGGTGCCAGGGTTCGGGACATCTGCTCCGGGCTGGAGAGGAACTTACAGTGGGAGGGAGAGGATCCATTCATCGTGCTCCATGTAGGTACCAACTACATAGGCAGGTCAAGGAAAGAGGTTCTGCATAGTCAATCTGAGGAATTAGGCACTCAATTAAGAAAAAGAATCTCAAAGGTAATAATCTTTGGATTATTACCTGAGCCACATGCAAATTGGCATAGCGCAAATAAGATTAGAGAAATGAATGTGTGGTCAAGGACTGGTGTGGTAGAAGTAGGTTCTGGTTCATGGGGCACTGGCACCAGTACTGGGGAAGGTGATGGCCAAACCTTTGGGATGGCCTACACCTGAACCATGCTGGGACGGTATTCTGGCAAAGTGGAGAGAGTTTTAAGCTCATTAGTGGGCGGCAAGGGATCAAATTTGGGAAGATATGGTAAATCAAGGAGTAGAGACAAGGCAAGAGAGGACGGTGTAAATAAGGGAAATGATAAACAGACTATGACAGGAAGGGACAGAGTGTACAAAGCTAAGTGTAAATCAACAGATAAGGCTAGAGGTTACAAAAATAATAAAAGGACAAAACTAAAGGCTTTGTATCTGAATGTACATAGCATTCAAAACAAAACAGACGAACTGAGAGTGCAAATAGAAATAAATAAGTACGCTCTGATAGCCATTACAGAGACATGGCTGCAGGATGAAATAGATTGGGACCTGAATATTGATGGGTACATGACATTTAGGAAGGACAGGAAGCTCGGAAAAGGTGGAGGGGTAGCTCTGTTAATTAATGATGGTATTAGCATAATAGAGAGGGATGACCTAAATTCAGGAAAGCAGGATGTAGAAGCAGTTTGTGTAGAGATGAGAAATCATAAAGGCAAGAAATCACTTGTGGGAGTGGTGTACACGCCACCTAACATTAATCATAGGGCAGGGTATAAAGGAAGAAATAATGGCAGCTTGTCAGAAAGGTACAGCAATCATCATGGGGGATTTTAACCTCCATATAGATGCAAAAAATCAGATGGGCAGAGGTAAATTGGATGAGGAGTACATAGATTGTTTTCAGGATAATTTCTTGGAACAGTACATTGTGGAGCCAACCAGAGAGCAGGCTATACTAGACCTGGTATTGTGCAACGAGATAGGATTAATTAATGACCTCATGGTTAAGTCGCCCCAAAGTAGCAGCAATCCTAATATGATTGAATTTTACATTCAGTTTGAGGGAGAGAAGAGTGGGTCCAAGACCAGTATTTTAAACTTAAATAAGGGCAATTATGAGGGCATGAAAGCAGAGCTAGCTAAAGTGAACTGGCAAACTACGTTAAGGAATAGGTTAATAGAGATGCAGTGGCAGACATTTAAGGGGATATTTCAGAATACACAGAATAGATACATTCCATTGAGAAAGTAAAAATTCCGGTGGGGGTGGGGGGGAGTGGGGGGGGGGGGGGGGGGGGGGGGTGGGGAGAAGGTGTGGTGGGGTGGTGGTGGTGACCCGCCATCTGTGGTTAACTGAAACAGATAAAGATAGTATTAAACTTAAAGAAAAAAAGCATATAATTGCGCAAAGATGGGAGGCAGGTCAGAAGATTGGACAGAATATAAAAAACAGCAAAGATTGACTAAAAGATTGATAAGGAAGGTAAAATTAGAGTACAAGAGAAAGCTAGCTAGAAATATAAAGACAGATAGTAAGAGTTTCTGTAGATATTTTTTTTAAAGAGTTAACAAAGTGAACATTGGTCCTATAAAAAGTGAGTCTGGGGAATTAATAATGGATAATAAGGAGATGGCAGATGAATTGAACAAGTATTTTGCATCAGTCTTCACTATTGAAGATACAAGTGACATCCCAGTATTAGCTGTAAGTCAAGAAATGGAAGGGAGGGAGGAACTCAAGAAAATTACAATCACCAGGGAAGTGGTACTGAACAAATTGTTGGAGCTGCGGGCTGACAAGTCCCCGGGTCCTGATGCACGCATCCTAAGGTGTTAAAAGAAGTGGCTAGTGAGATAGTCGATACGTTAGTTTTAATTTTCCAAAATTCCCTAGATTCAGGGAAGATTCTGCTAGACTGGAAAATAGCGAATGCAACTCCTTTATTCAAAAAGGGAGGGAGACAAAAAGCAGGAAACTACAGGCCAGTTAGCTAAACATCTGTCTTAGGGAAAATGTTAGAAGCTATTATTAAAGACGTTATAGCAGGGCACTTAGAAAAATTGAAGGTAATCAGGTGGAGTCAACATGGTTTTGTGAAAGGGAAATCATGTTTAACCAATTTATTGGAGTTCTTTGAGGGAGTTACATGTGCTGTGGATGAAGGGGAACCAGTGGATGTACTGTACTTAGATTTCCAGAAGGCTTAGTTTAGTTTAGTTTAGACATACAGCACTGAAACAGGCCCTTCGGCCCACCGAGTCTGTGCCGATCATCAACCACCCATTTATACTAATCCTACACTAATCCCATATTCCTACCACATCCCCACCTGTCCCTATATTTCCCTACCACCTAGGGGCAATTTATAATGGTCAATTTACCTACCAACCTGCAAGTCTTTTGGCTTGTGGGAGGAAACCAGAGCACCCGGAGAAAACCCATGCAGACACAGGGAGAACTTGCAAACTCCACACAGGCAGTACCCAGAATTGAACCCGGGTCACTGGAGCTGTGAGGCTGCGGTGCTAACCACTGCACCGCCCTTTATTTGATAAGGCATTTGATAAGGTGCCACATCAAAAGTAGTTGCAGAAAATAAAAGCTCATAGTGTAGGGGTAGTATATTGGCATGGATAAAAGATTGGTTAGCTAACAGGAAACAGAGAGTAGGCATAAATGGGTCATTTTCTGATTGGTAAGATTTAAACAGTGGTGCGCCTCAGGGATCTGTGCTGAGGCCTCAACTTTTTACAATTTATATGAATGACTAAGATGAAGGGACCGAAGGTATGGTTGCTAAATTTGCTAATGACACAAAGATAGGTAGGAAAGTAGGTTGTGAAGAGGACGTAAGGAGGCTACAAAGGGAAATGGATAGGTTAAGTGAGTGGGCAAAGATCTGGCAGATGGAGTATAATGCAGGAAAATGCAAAGTTGTCCATTTTGGCAGGAAGAATAAAAAAGCATATTATCTAAATGGTGAGAGATTGTGAAGCTTTGAGATGCAGAAGGATTTGAATGTCCTAGTGCATGAATCACAAAAGGTTAATATGCAGGTACAGCACGTAATTAGTAGGGAGGTCATGCTTCAGTTATACAGGGAATTGGTGAGACCACATCTGAAGTACTGTGTACAGTATTGGTCTCTTTATTTAAGGAAGGATGTAAATGTGTTGGAAGCAGTTCAAAGAAACTTTACTGGACTGACAGCTGAAAGGTTGGACAGGCTAGGCTTGTATCTGCTGGAATTTAGAAGTGTAAGAGGTGACTTGATTGAAACATATAAGATCCTGAGGGGTCTTGAAGGGGTGGATGTGGAAAGGATGTTTCGCTTTGTGGAAGAATCTAGAATCAGGGGGCACTGTTTAAAAATAAGGGGTCACCCATTTCAGACAGAAATGAGGCAAAGTTTTTTCTCTCAGAGGGTCGTGAGTCTTTGGAATTCTCTTCCTCAAAAAAGCGGTTGAAGCAGAGTCTTTGAATATTTTTAAGGCAGAGGTAGATAGATTCTTGATAATCAAGGGGGTGAAAGGTTATGGGGGGTAGGTGGGAATGTGGAGTAATCGGTTCAGCCATGAACTTATTGAATGGCGGAGCAGGCTCAAGGGGCCGAGTGGCCTACTCCTGCTCCTAATTCGTATGTTCGTATGTTAATGTTTCTGGGCTCAGCACAATTTGTAGGCCTATTTTGAAACATTGCTAATCATAGTAAGATTTGTTCAATGTTAAAAAGAAGCAACTCCAAAAATCAAAGTTCACCATAAACTCTCAGATTTTCCAAAGGGACATGTTTTGTGGATTAGTGCTTGAGGGCTCTCTGGGGCAAGATTTTACTGTGCAAACATTCCATATTAAAAATAAGACCGATTTGCATGTAAATAACATCTGATCCTATCTCTCAGAAACACTCCAGTACAATTAATGACTTTTGTTACAACCAGGTGCGAAATGTGTCCAGGAGTCTGTTACTATCTTCACGTGGTCTTATTGTAACAGTGCTTAATTTTAAACACACTGTGTTTTGAGCTCCCCCTTTGTGAAGCTTTGTTCACAACTTTCCAATTATAAGGCAAAGAAATGAACACAAATAGACTCTCTGTCATTGAATGAAGATGAAATTTATTAAACCTTAAACTTAAACTCTAATGCGGTTAATGCCTACGGATATATGACGCACCCACGCTAGCAAACACAGGCTATACACACATGCAAATAGGGACAGGAAAGAGCAGAAGAAAAGATAAGTAGAATAGTTTGAGGCAATATCTTGTTACTGTTTCTCGAACTCGCTGTAGTCCTTGATTGAAGATATGGTCTTATGTTTTGTTGGGGCCCAGTATTCGTCTTAAACCTTGTTCACGTGGGAGACTGTTCTCTCTTTGGGTTTATATGTCTTCACAAGATTCAGTTCAGTGGGAAAGAGATGGAGGCAGACAGACAGGAGAGGAGATGCTCTCAGTCCATGAGCACACGGCATTCTCTGTTCAAATCCTTTGGTGGGAGTTCAAATTCAAAAGAACTCCCAAGTTGCCTAGCAGGTTAATCATGTGACTAGCTCCTTATATTGAACAGTCTCTCCTTCGAGGTTTGTGGATTGTACCTTAGCAGTCCCTGGAATGCTAGCTCCCCCCAGCTTCAACGTCTGGTAATCAAAAGTTCATTGTTGGTTGAGTGAGTCAGAGCATGGCCCTTTGTCCCTTGTTCCAACACTGCCGATTACCATGGAAATGTCTTTCCGGTCAGGGGCTTGCAATTTTAAGTTTATGTTCATGTGGCGAAATAATGTGTGCCTCAATCTTGGCAGGTGGGGGTTTGCCTGACACAGTCATTATCATGGAAACAAATTCATGAGCCATTTTTGCACAGCAGGATCCCACAAGTAACAATGAGATGAATGAATAACCAGTTAGTTTATTTTTGGTGGTAATAATTGAAAGAAAAATTGGTCTCAACACCAAAAAACTCCCTTTTTTCATAATGGCATGGAATCCTTAACAGACAGATAGGCTCCGTTTAATATCGCATTAAAAGGATAGCATCTAACAATGACAATGCACATTATGAGCTGAAATCCTGAAATGAGCCTTGAACCCATGACCTGTTGAGTCAGGAGTTCTATCAACTGAACCAAGCTTACAGTTCTGGTCAGAATTTTCATGTGGGAATGTCCTGCTCCGCCACCTTAACTTAAACAGATGATCCGTTGAAACCCCAGAGCAGTTTACACAATTTTTCCATAGATTCCACCAATTGGGAGATTGAGAAAATGAAAATTTGCTTGAATTTTATGGGTACTGCTTCAGCCAATTAGCAGCCACATCTTTATAACATCTTTGCATTTTTGACATTTATTTTCAGCATGTGCTAAAGCTAGCATTTATTGTCATTCCAGAGTTGCCCTTGAGAAAGTGGTGATTTTTTTTTCTTGAACCACTGCAGCCCATGTGGTTTAAATGTTTCCAGAAAGAGGGAGTCAGAAGTTCAAGAGAGAATCAGGCTGATTTGCCTGGGACCATCACAGTGCCACCATGAACTTTGGTTTCTTGAACATTTTTTTCTTTGCATTCTTCAGCCGATAAACCACACTGGCAATGTCATCTGTGAAAGACTGGGGATACAACATAAAGGTACACAGTATCATTACAATATATTATATGGATCACGCATTTATAGACCTTGTCATGTCATGCCACTTACATCACACAGGGTGGAGTAAAAGGGTGACCGTCACAAAAGCTCAATAAACACTTGAGAAGGCTATTCAGCCCATCAAACCCAAACTCTCCAGCTGAAGCTCATCCTTCAAAATGCCCTAACTCTCTATAGCTAAACTTCCAGCTATATTTTGTACTTCATTATTATCTTGTTGTATTTACTAACATCCCTGGCAGATTATTTTGAACAGAGAGCAATAAAAAGCTACCCTGTCCAGATGGGATGCATGCTAGGTTGCTGAGGGAAGTAAAGGTTGAAATTGCAGAGGCTCTAACTGCAATCTTCTTTAGATAGGGGAATGGTGTCAGAGGACTGGAAGATTACAATATTGCACCCCTGTTAAAAAAAAAGGGAGGGGGATAAACCCATATAGCAGGCTGATTAGCCAAACATTGGAGGTAGGGAAGCTTTTAGAGACAATAATCTGGGAGAAAATTATTTGGCAATTGGAAAAACATAAGTTAATAAATGAAAGGCAGCACAGATTTTTTACAGGCAAATAGTGTTTGACAAACTTCTTTCATGAAGTAACAGAGAGGGTTGTGCAGTTTATGTTATGGACTTTCAAAAAGCATTTGATAAAGTAATGCATAATAGACTTGTTAGCAAAATTGAAGTAAGGCATGGGATTAAAGGGGTAGTGGCTATGAAACTGAGAAGATGTCAAGTCGTTATAAGGGGTAAAAAGGAAATTTACTCGATGGTACCAGGGATGAAAGACTATGTGGCGAGACTAGAAAAGTTGTACTTTAAGTTGTTCTCCTTAGAGTAGAGAAGCTAAAGGGGAGTTAAACAGGGTAGATTTAGAACTAGAAACAAGAAATGCTGGAAATACTCAGCAGGTCTGGCAGCATCTGTGGAGAAAGAAGCAGAGTTAACGTTTCAGGTCAGTGACCCTTCTTCGGAACAAGAGTCACTGACCCGAAACGTTAACTCTGCTTCTCTCTCCACAGATGCTGTCAGACCTGCTGAGCATTTCCAGCATTTCTTGTTTTTATTTCAGATTTCCAGCAGCTGCGGTATTTTGCTTTTAGATTTAGAACTATGCTTCCCTCTAGTGGTGAAATCCAGAACAAGAGGGCAGAACAGAATTGGAAGTAACCAGGTTAAAAGAAGAGCTGTAAGAATATTGAATACAGTTCTCAGAGGCCATAGGTGTAAAGCACAAGGTTTAAGAGGAATGTTGATCATTATTTGGAAGTAAAGGTATTAATTGGATATGAAAAAAGTAGAGAATTTAGATTAAAAAGATAAGGACCTGTCATAGCTGTTGGAACTGCATAGCAAGGCTCCCACATTCACCTCCTATTTGTAGTCTTTTTGATAAAGTTTTTCCTAATATCTGTTTTAAACATGTTTTTTAAACTCATCTAAATTTCTATCCTCTGCCTTGCTGACTTAGTTTGGAGTAATATTCTTGTTTTACCTCATTGACAGCAGTTCATACTTCACCAGAGTTCTGCTGACTTTCCGGCTGTCTATCTCAGCACTAAATTCATCAGCTTTTACATAGAAAATGAGCCATTTATCCATTACACCTCTGCCATTTCTCTGAAAGAGCTTCCAGGATAGATTTTCCTTTACCCTGCTCCTAAAAGGCATCTGAGAAATCAATATTACTCCTTTTTCCCCCTGTCTTTCCCTTAAATATCTTGCCTCGCGAATAGTCTGTATTTTTTTCTGGTGTCTGCACCTGATTGGGCGCAATGTAAATTACATGCAAATATTTATCAGTTGGCTCTGTGGATTTCCTCTGTGCTGAATGCAGATCAGGAGCAGACGCACTCCATGGAAATGCTGCTATGTCCTGATTAAGTGCTTTCAGACTTGAAGTGACAGTCTAGTATTCTTGGGAAAGGTCAAAACATGGCTGAGATTTTGTTGCTGAATGCTTCTAGTCTAGTAAGCTTTGTGATGGAGGCTGAAGAGAAATAACTACCTGCTCCTCCCTGCTAAAGAAATGTGTCCCCCCCCCCCACCCCCAAACCATTAACAATGTTGGTAACAAGCCAAAGTTCCTTGCTCCTTGACCATAAACCTGCTCCATGCAAAGCATCCTTTCTGACGAGTACCACACCATCATTCTTCACACCCATACTCTTCCTTTCCTCCATCTACTGCTTGTCACCAAGCTGCTGTCCTTTATTAACTTCCTACAGGGGAGTCCAAGCCTGGGTGCTGCCGCCTTCCCAGCACTATTGCAGTAATAATTTCAAAGGGGCAAAGCGTTTAAATAAATGATAAGCCACAGAAATTTAATTGCCAGCTTCTGGCTGGGTTACGTAGATATCATCACACACCTGATATCCATTTAATGCCACATAAGTTATTATTTTGATGGGCATCCACTGTGCCTGACCCTATACCTTTAAGGCCCAGGAAATGCCCAGATTTTCTGCTACCTTCCTATCAGCACCCATAATTGCTATGCACTCCTCCAATCATCAAACTAGGCCTTAGAGTAAGTTATGAAACCAGCAAGGTAGGGGTGAGAGGGCAGCAGGAGAGAGGGACAGGTGGGAGAGGAGTAGTGATCAGACACTAACATGGTAGAAGTTTATGAAAATTGGCATGTTGGTTCTGTCCGTATATTAATGACTTGGATGCAGGGATAGAAGGTAATATAGCCAAATTTGCAGATGACACTAAAGAAATAAGAAATTGACACATGGATATGGATAGGTTAGGTGAATGGGCCAAAATTTGGCAGATGGAGTTTAACGTTGGTAAGTGTGAGGTTATCCACTTTGGTCGGAAGAATAGAAAGGCAAATTATTATCTAAATGGAGAGAAACTTCAGAGTGCTTCAGTGCAGAGGGATCTGGGTGTCCTCGTGCATGAATCGCAGAAAACTAGTATGCAGGTATAGCAGGTAATAAGGAAGACAAATGGAATTTTGGCATTTATTGCTGAAGGAATAGAATATAAAAGTAGGGAAGTGTTGCTGCAACTGTACAAGGCATTAGTGAGACCGCACCCGGAGTATTGCGTACAGTTTTGGTCCCCTTACTTGAGGGGGGATGTAGTTGCATTGGAGGCAGTTCAGAGGAGGTTCACTAGATTGATTCCGGGATGAGGGGTTTGTCTTATGAAGAGAGATTGAGCAGTTTAGGCCTTTACTCTCTAGAGTTTAGAAGAATGAGAGGAGATCTAATTGAGGTATATAAGATGATTAAGGGGATTGACAAAGTAGACGTAGAGAGGATGTTTCCTCTTGTGGGGCAATCTAGAACGAGAGGTCATTGTTTTAGGATAAGGGGTAGCAGATTTAAAACAGAGATGAGGAGAAATTACTTCTCAAAGGGTCGTAAATCTGTGGAATTCACTACCCCAGAATGCGGTGGATGCCCGACATTGAGTAAATTTAAGGAGGAGATAGACAGATTTTTAATTAGTAATGGGTTGAAGGGTTATGGAGAACGGGCAGGAAAGTGGAGTTGAGGCCGAGATGAGATCAGCCATGATCGTATTGAATGGTGGAGCAGGCTCGGGGGGCTGAATTGCCTACTCCTGCTCCTAATTCTTATGTTTCCTTTATCAGGTAAAAAATATCAGATTGGGTTTTAAACTATTGCAATGCAATAGAAACAAAAATCTAAATTATTTAAAATGTAGTTAGATGCTGGAGTGAGAGCACTGAGGTACTGCAGGGTTGAAACACAACAGGACAAATAATATGAATCTGTTTTAATTGTAATGAAAGAATTACACCAAAAATTGCTGCAGCACCACTGCTTCCACTCTGTCTCTGGCTTTTAAACAAGCCACTGCAGTGATCATTCTGTAAATCCAGCATTGCATAGACATATTCCTAATATCAGGACTTGCACTAATTGATTCTTACCTTAACAACAGACTCTCTGTCTCTCTTGGTGCTTAGTGCCTCATACACAGGCTGTGCTGTTGCTGCTGCATCCTGGAAGACAGGTCAGGACACCTTTTGAAACAAGCTTTGTTTATTTCCATTATATTCTAATTTATTTCCTACCCTTCAATCAAACCCATAGTTGAAAGGAAGGGCAGACAGTTGCTCCCAGCAGGCGTGAAAGGCAGAGGCTTTCCGATCTCCCCGCCCCCCGCTCACAAACCTTTGCATAGAAGCCAGATCAAAAATTTGTGAATGCACTGCTGGTCTGGACAGATGTCATCCTGTCTACATCAGCGTCCAAACTGATCCAGGATGAGTGCAGATGCTCATAGATCTGAGTTGCTGTTGGAAAACTGAAGTACAGAAAGAAATGGTTCAGTTTGGTTACCTGTGTTTTGCTATTGACAGCGCTGTAAATAGGGGACATGGATTGCATCCAACTCTCATAAATCGCCTCCTGCTCCCTATCATTCTTTCTGGCTCTGTGGAAAAGAGATGCTTCAATCATTGTTGGGCTCAATTGCATCCTAATTAATTTCTGTTGTAGAAAGGCTGTTACTTTGTTAAAGGCTGTTTACTTGTGAAACCCTGAGGGCATTTTATTGAGGATTGTTCCACTCACAGCAGAGCAGATATAAGAAACAAAAAAGGAACAAATTTATATTTATTTTTGGATTCCACATCCTCAGGACATCCCAAAGCATTTTGCAATGAATTACATATTATTATAAAGGAGAGTTTATCTTACAGTGCTATGAAGTGGTATTACAAAAACCTTTCCACACACAGTTCAGTAACATTATGTTGCCAAGGGCTGCTGCACACAGCATAGCAGAAGGATTGCAGTTGTCCTACTTACACTATTTCTTCTATGAGTTCCTTCTGAGCCAGGGCCGCCTCCTGAGCATCTTGCATTCTGCCTTCCATAGCCAAGCGAGCACTGATCTGTGCAGTGTGAGTCTGGAGAACACTGAGGTTTATATGGCTCTTAACAATGACACTGGAAATAAAAAAAACTCGTCACCTCAGTCAACTACATTGACAGGACTGGTGCATGAACTGCACCCCAAAGGTGCACACTGGCAACGGACAGGAGCGGGTTGCTACGCACTAGTACATGGACAAGACCACACTGGTACATGGACAATGTCATGCTGATGCACAGACAAGACCATGCAGGTACACACTTATACACAGACAACAGCACACAGGTACATGCTGATACACGCTAGCACGCTGACTGTGCCAGGCTGGTACATGTTAGTACACGCTGTGCCATGCTGTTACAAGCTAGTATATAGACAGTGCCACGCTGGTACATAGACAGGGCTGCACAGATTCTTGCCATTGTGTTATTTCAATATTATAATGGAGTAGATTTTCCACTTGTAGTGCAATCAGCAATCCAGATATAAAATTGCACAAGCTTTTGGAAATGAATATTTGCTCAATTTGCTCAAAACTACCCATAAATGCCACCCCTCATTACTATGTTCCCGCTGCCCCTTTCCTCTCTCCTCTGCTCCTGCCCTTGTTCCTCTCTCCTCTTTCTCCCACCTCCCCACCCCCCACCATTCCTCTCTCCTCTAACACCCCACACCCCATCCCCCCACATGGAACACATCCCTGCCTCACCAATTACCCACGTGCCCCATTTCCTTCAAAACTTTCACTCACTTACCAAAACCAGCATCACATATGGTGGCTCTAACCTTTTACTGAGGTTGTCATGCCTGGCTTATCTGTTCTACATGTCACTTGCCCTAACGAACCATTGTGCTGCTTGTTTGGACCTCATGGCTGAGTTCCATCATTTCCTGTCTTCTTAACTTGTTGATGCCTTTTCCTCCTTCGATAACCTCATTCTCCAGTATGCATTCATTTCTCATTTAAAATCATTCTTCACCATCCTCTCAAGTCCCAGCTTCGCAGCCAAAATCTCCTCCCCCCCTCTCCTCACTCTGCCTCTGCTTTAAGCAACTCTTCATTCTTGGTGATTTTGATCTTAATTTAAGTTCCCCTTCCATCCTCTCCTCTGAATTCTCTGCACTCTCATCTTCACTCAGCATCACTTTTCACAAAATCTCCCCCAAACAATCCCTGAAGGACGAGATCTTGTCACCTCTGCAATTTCTGTCTTCAACAAACGAATTGCTACTCACCAATTCACGTTCCTTTAACACAGAATCACAGAATAATACAGTGCAGAAAAGGCCCTTCAGCCCATTGAGTCTGCACCAATGCATTAAAGACACCTGACATGTCTACCTAATCCCATTTGCCAGCACTTGGCCCATAGCCTTGAATGTTATGACGTGCCAAGTGCTCATCCAGGTACTTTTTAAAATGTAGTTAGATGCTGGAGTGAGAGGATGCATCTCCAGGAGGCTGCAGCTGCCTAGCAGAGCGCGAGCAGCAAAGGCAGATGGCAGCCATGATGGGGCCTGCTGCTGCCTTGCCAAAGACAGATGGCAAGGATAAAGACATTGTTGAAACATCCAAATATGAGGTAATGCCCATGATCCAGCCCAAGATCCCAGACAGCCCCATAATTTTTAACTGAAAAAAAGTGTTTCCCTTTGCCACGCTGTGGACCCGACAGCTGTGCATTAATGTGCCACCAGACGTTTAGGGTTCGCCAGGTTTCAATTCCAGTTCCGACCTCCGCAGCTTCTTAACAAGTTCCTCAAGGAACTTAATGGGCTGTTAATTGGAGACCAGCAGGTTCCCCATTCCTTCCCTCCTGCTCTCACTTTAAAAATTGGAATCTGTCCCACAGGCGTCGGGATCCAGAGACACCCTCCAGGGCCGCGATTTTTAAATTATGTCTCTACCCCCAACCCTACTGGCATTTGAAAAACCGGCTTATGATTTATTTGGGGATTATTTGGGTATGAGCTTGCAAAATCAAATAAAATTACTCGTAACAATCTATTTTTCAAATAGGAATATTCAAGTAGAAACATTGTTCCATTCATTAATCTAATAATTCAAATAATGCAAATGAAAAGAAGAAATAGTCTTGTTGAACAAAATCTTGAAATCATGAAGTCTAAATGTCAGGTTATATGTTATTGGTTGTTCTGTTATTAATCTCCCGACTAATCACAACAATATCCCAATGAATATTTAGAAGCTCATGACCAACTAATCGGTACTCATTGCTCAAATTGCGGATTTAACTAGCTCTGGAAGAACAGCGATTGTTTTGAGTTTTATTTCAAGTGATCTAAGGCATATTCTACCAAAAAAAGGAATGATCTGATAAAAAAAAAATCATAGAAATTTCTCGGAGTTGTTTGAATGTCCTGAACGTGCTCCTCCCCAACAACTCCCTTGCCGTTGACGTTTTTATTTCCTCCAAGCCCTTCACTGTCTCCAATCTTCACTATCCCCCAGTAATAATTTTTATCTCCATCCTTTAAAGCTAAGGACCACAGGTTTGAGCACAGATGATGCACTGCCAGATTTGGCTTAAACATATAAAACAAGACAGCACCCCTCTTTCCTCATCCAATTCCTGCCACTACTTGAGAATAATTCTGGAGGGCAAGGATAATGCAAGTTCCTCTTGTCAACCACAAACCACCTCCTCCAACTCTCTTCCTCAGCTCCACCTATCTTCATATTAAACACAAAGTATGAGGAGATAATCAGTTTCTTGGCTCAAAGATCAAGACCATGATCAATTGCCTCAGTTGCCTCCACGCCTGCCCTGTATTCAAATTTACTACTTTTACAACTTTTCCTCTATTTCCGTTCCCCTTAATCCTGCATCCCAGGCTACTGTTGTGGGATTACCTTAAGAGGACCACCAAAAGAAGCTGCAAGTGAAGGTCACTGGAGGAAGTGAAGTCACATCACACATGACCAGGGAGTTGTGGGTGTAGCCCAACAGAGTAAGCTTTGTGTTTGTGCAGTTCCTGCAGTAGCTATATATATATATTTCTACAGACAGGTAGAAAGGGGTTTGAGTGGTTCCGACTGTTCACCTCCCAACTGACAGCAAATGTGTTTTGTTAAAAAATAATGAGTCAGTCCCGGAGTGTTTTTTACGGTCAAATAAACAGACAAATGACAGGTTTTCTCGTAGGTTACAAAAAAAGCTAATTATTTTTACACAATTCCCGAAATGTTGTAACCTCACCCACATACACATTCACTCACACACATATACACAAGAATAGGTAGAGAGAGAAAAGGGTAAGTAGTTTAAAGTTCAAAGTGATGTAGGTGTTTGTGGTTTATGATAAACCTATTGAATCTTTTTTTTTATTCATTCAGGGATGTGGGCGTCACTGGCTATGCCAGCATTTATTGCCCATCCCTAATTGCCCTTGAGAAGGTGGTGGTGAGCTGCCTTCTTGAACCGCTGCAGTCCATGTGGGGTAGGTATACCCACACTGCTGTTAGGAAGGGAGTTCCAGGATTTTGACCCAGCGACAGTGAAGGAACAGCGATATAGTTCCAAGTCAGGATGGTGTGTGACTTGGAGGGGAACTTGCAGGTGGTGGTGTTCCCATGCATTTGCTGCCCTTGTCCTTCTAGTTGGTACAGGTCGCGGGTTTGGAAGGTTCTGTCGAAGGAGCCTTGATGAGTTGCTGCAGTGCATCTTGTAGATGGTACACACTCCTGCCACTGTGCGTCAGTGGTGGAGGGAGTGAATGTTTGTAGATGGGGTGCCAATCAAGTGGGCCGCTTTGTCCTGGATGGTGTCGAGCTTCTTGAGTGTTGTTGGAGCTGCACCCATCCAGGCAAGTGGAGAGTATTCCATCACACTCCTGACTTGTGCCTTGTAGATGGTGCACAGGCTTTGGGGAGTCAGGAGGTGAGTTACTCGCCTCAGGATTCCTAGCCTCTGACCTGCTCTTGTAGCCACAGTATTTATATGGCTACTCCAGTTCAGTTTCTGGTCAATGGTAGCCCCTAGGATGTTGACAGTGGGAGATTCAGTGATGGTAATGCCGTTGAATGTCAAGGGGAGATGATTAGATTCTCTCTTGTTGAAGATGGCCATTGCCTGGCACTTGTGTTGCACGAATGTTACTTGCCAATTATCAGCCCAAGCCTGGATATTGTCCAGGTCTTGCTGCATTTCTACACGGACTGCTTCAGTATCTGAGGAGTCACGAATGGTGCTGAACTTGTGCAATCAGCAGCGAACATCCCCACTTCTGACCTTCTGATTGAAGGTAGGTCATTGATGAAGCAGCTGAAGATGGTTGGGCCTAGGACACTACCCTGAGGAACTCCTGCAGTGATGTCCTGGAGCTCAGATGATTGACCTCCAACAACCACAACCATCTTCCGTTGCGCTAGGTATGACTCCAGCCAGCGGAGGGTTTTCCCCCTGATTCCCATT
The DNA here is from genome assembly GCF_036365525.1 of Heterodontus francisci. Taxonomy (NCBI): domain Eukaryota; kingdom Metazoa; phylum Chordata; class Chondrichthyes; order Heterodontiformes; family Heterodontidae; genus Heterodontus; species Heterodontus francisci. The sequence goes on along the minus strand of NC_090411.1, from coordinate 38,894,982 downwards.
GACCTCAGTTTTGCTCGGGCTCCTTGATGCCATACTCGGTCAAATGCTGCCTTGATGTCAAGGGCAGTCACTCTCACCTCCCCTCTTGAGTTCAGCTCTGTTTGAACCAAGGCTGTAATGAGGTCAGGAGCTGAATGGCCCTGGCGGAACCCAAACTGAGCATCACTGAGCAGGTTATTGCTAAGCAAGTGCCACTTGATGGCACTGTTGATGACACCTTCCATCACTTTACTGATGATTGAGAGTAGGCTGATGGGGTGGTAATTGGCCGGGTTGGACTTGTCCTGCTTTTTGTGTACAGGACATACCTGGGCAATTTTCCACATTGCAGGGTAGATGCCAGTATTGTAGCTGTACTGGAACAGCTTGGCTAGGGGGCGTGGCAAGTTCTGGAGCACAGGTCTTCAGTACTATTGCCGGAATATTGTCAGGGCCCATAGCTTTAGCAGTATCCAGTGCCTTCAGTCATTTCTTGATATCACACGGAGTGAATTGAATTGGCTGAAGTCTGGCATCTGTGATGCTGGGGACTTCAGGAGGAGGCAGAGATGGATCGTCAACTCGGCACTTTTGGCTGAAGATTGTTGCAAATGCTTCTGCCTTATCTTTCGCACTGATGTGCTGGGCTCCCCCATCATTGAGGATGGGGATATTTGTGGAGCCACCTCCTCCAGTTAGTTGTTTAATTGTCCACCACCATTCACGGCTGGATGTGGCAGGACTGCAGAGCTTAGATCTGATACGTTGGTTATGGGATCACTTAGCTCTGTCTATCGCATACTGCTTACGCAGTTTGTCATGCAAGTAGTCCTGGGTTGTAGCTTCACCAGGTTGACACCTCATTTTGAGGTATGCCTGGTGCTGCTCCTGACATGCCCTCCTGCACTCTTCATTGAACCAGAGTTGGTCTCCTGGCTTGATGGTAATGGTAGTGTGGGGGATATGCCGGGCCATGAGGTTACAGATTGTGGTCGAGTACAATTCTGCTGCTGCTGATGGCCCACAGCGCCTTATGGATGCCCAGTTTTGCATTGCGAGATCTGTTCGAAATCTATCCCATTTAGCACGGTGGTAGTGCCACACAACACGATGGACGGTATCCTCAATGTGAAGGCGGGACTTCGTCTCCACAAGGACTGTGCGGTGGTCACTCCTACCAATACAGTCATGGACAGAAGCATCTGCGTCAGGCAGATTGGTGAGGACGAGTTCAAGTATGTTTTTCCCTCGTGTTGGTTCCCTCACCACCTGCCACAGACCCAGTCTAGCAGCTATGTCCTTTAGGACTCGGCCAGCTCGGTCAGTAGTGGTGCTACCAAGCCACTCTTGGTGATGGACATTGAAGTCCCCCACCCAGAGTACATTTTGTGCCCTTGTCACCCTCAGTGCACTCTCCAAGTGGTGTTCAACATGGAGGAGTACTGAGTCATCAGCTGAGGGAGGGCAGTAGGTGGTAATCAGTAGGAGGTTACCTTGCCCATGTTTGACCTGATGCCATGAGACTTCATGGGGTCCGGAGTCGATGTTGAGGACTCCCAGGGCAACTCCCTCCCTACTGTATACCACTGTACCGCCACCTCTGCTGGGTCTGTCCTGCCGGTGGGACAGGACATACCCGGGGATGGTGATGGCAGTGTCTGGGACATTGTCTGTAAGGTTTGATTCCGTGAGTATGACTATGTCAGGCTGTTACTTGACTAGTCTGTGTGACAGCTCTCCCAACTTTGGCACAAGCCCCCAGATGTTAGTAAGGAGGACTTTGCAGGGTCGACAGGGCTGGGTTTGCTGTTGTCGTTTCCGGTGCCTCGGTCGATGCCGGGTGGTCCGTCCAGGTTCATTCCTTCAGGAAGACAGACTCTTTTAAAGATGCAGGCCTGGGTTTTTGTAGTCTTGAACTTGCTGAGGTGTTGTAGATTTTCTGGTGGTTAAAACTTCAGACTGGAGGTGGTGGTCACTTTAAGTTCTCTGCTGCAGCAAGTTGAAGTATAGAATCGGGCTTCTTCCTTGCTTGGCTGGATCTCTTTCACAGCCCCTAGCTGGACTGCTTTCTGAAGATGTTGGCTTCATCTCCCCTCTCTCTCCAGAGGGTTACATTTTGAAGGTCAAAATTCAGCACATTACAGTTTCTGTTAGGAGAACAGGCTTGCTCCCCTGGTGTGACTATACAATGGACCAGGATATGGAGACCATGGCTATTGCTTGATGTCGAAATGGGGACCCTTCTGTAACACGGTACTATTTCACACCTATTCAATTTTAGTTGTGCTGTGAGTCCGTTGGTCTCCAGAGTCCTTTGTTAGTTAGAGTCATTAATGCAATAGTGCTTTTTTCAATTTCAAAGGGGTTCTCCCCAGATCTATTTAAGCCAAGGTTAATGAGTTCTATTCCTGTAGACAGGTTTGTTGATTTCCAGTATAGGAAGGGTCACAGGACTGCCATTCCATTTTGACTGTGGTACAAGTGGCTGTGTTCTTGTGGTTTTGTTTACAGTTGATTTTTAAAAATTCATAACTCTTCCATTTCATTGCTTATTTCATCACGATTCCTTCCGTACATGACAATGTGCCAGTTAAAGTACAATAAAAACCCACATTTTCTTTGGATATTACTTGGAGTCCTGTGAATAGTTCATATAAGTTCATATATACCAGAGGAACAAGTAATATTACAGATATCATCAAGCTCATTTTCCTAAAGAGACCTACCTCCTTTGCCCCTCAATCGCCTCTCAACTGCTCATTACACAATTACCCCATCTCAGTTTTCAAGATTGGATTGGAGAGTGGGGTGAAGGAAGAAGGAAAAAAGGTTATGGGAACTGGGTGGGTAAATATGATTAGGACTGTATGTTTATATGAAGGATAAGAGACATGGACTGGTTGGGCTGAATGACCGGTTTCTTTTTTTAACCTTCGATGTAGTTGAGCTGTGTTGTGTCACGATCCAACTGCTTCAGCCTGTTGGGAATCAGCATTACAGCTGTATATTTAAGGTGAATTATTGAAGACAAGCCCCTGAGCTCAGTTCCAGTTACCTGTCACTAGTTGTAGGCTTCTCCTGGGTGATGATTCTGTAGGCACAACTACCATCTGGGAGCCTGAAGCCAATTTGAAGTTGAAAGGGAAGTGCTGTCTTCTTCTGGATTTCTGGGTAAGAGTAAAGATGATTGAAGCACTGCAAATTACAACATGTTAGAAACATCATACAGGCTGGGCTTTGCTGTTTTTATTTCAGTTAAAGCTCAGACAATGGCTGCTAATCAAGTGATCTTACATCAGCAGGTAAAGTAAGAAAAGTAAAGTAAAGAGATACAGCACTGAAACAGGCCCTTCGGCCCACCGAGTCTGTGCCGACCATCAACCACCCATTTATACTAATCCTACACTAATTCCATATTCCTACCACATCCCCACCTGTCCCTATATTTTCCCTACCACCTACCTATACCAGGGACAATTGCTAATGGCCAATTCACCTATCAACCTGCAAGTCTTTGGCATGTGGGAGGAAACCGGAGCACCCGGAGGAAACCCACGCAGACACAGGGAGAACTTGCAAACTCCACACAGGCAGTACCCAGAATTGAATCCGGGTCGCTGGAGCTGTGAGGTTGCGGTGCTAACCACTGCGCCGCCCCATCTGTGGAGAGAGAAGCAGAGTTAACGTTTCAGGTCAGTGACCCTTCTCCAGAACTGGCAAATATAACCTTTCACATTTCTAACAAGCAAGTAAAGCGGGAGTGGGGCAAGAGATAACAAAGGAGAAGGTGTAGATAGGACAAGGTCACAGAATAGCTGACCAGAAGATCGTGGAGCAAAGGCAAACAATATGTTAATGGTGTGTTGAAAGACAAAGCATTAATACAGATAGGGTGTTAACGGACTGAAAATTGAACAGCCGCAAGTACAAACATGAAATAAAACAGTGGGTAAGCAAACTGAACAAACCAAGATGAAATAAAATAAAACAAATACAAAAAAATATATAAAAAAGAAAAAATAACTAAAAATAAAAGTAAAATGGGGGGCCCGTCATGCTCTGAAATTATTGAACTCAATGTTCAGTCCGGCAGTAAATGAGATGCTGTTCCTCGAGCTTTCACCCAGGATTGCAGGTATCTCCAAAAAATACAACATTCCTCGGACTGCTATTCTCACCGCATCCTGAGATCCACACTCAGTGCTATGCGCTGCCACATGTACACACTGAACCTCTCTCTCTCCAGCAGCACCGCCTCACCTTATCTCAAAGCTGTTCTGCTCCGCAGTTTAATTTCATCCTTTGTCTCATACGACGCATGAACAAAAAACTTTTTCTCTTCCTTTCAGGTGTTAAGGAACGCAAGCTCCAGCAGCTGATGGGGACTAATGCCCCTCCAGATCTTTCTTCCCCTTCACTTCCCTCTGACCCCACCCCTTCAGATCTGACCCCTTGCCGTGTATTCACTATACCCTCTGACCTCCCCCTCTCTGACGCTGAAGGTTCTGTACTCAGCAAAGGTCTCAGTTTTATTCCCTTACGCCCCCACCTCAAAGAATTTCGTGCTCGGCATGACGTTGAGCTCTTCTTCCGTCACCTCCGCCTCTGGGCTCACTTCTTTGACCAGGAGTCCTTCCCTCGATCAGTAGACCCATTCATCCACCTCCAGCATTCTCCCTCTACCTGGACCCCTCCCCCCAGCCTCTTACCCGCTCTAGATCTTTTCATTGAAAACTGTTGGCGAGACATTGGTCATCTCAATTTCTCTGCCCCCCTCACTCACTCTAACCTGTCCCCCTCTGAACTTGAGGCACTCCGTTCTCTCAGGTCTAATCCCGACATGGTCATCAAACCTGCAGACAAGGGTGGTGCTGTTGTTATCTGGCGTACTGACCTCTACCTTGCAGAGGCTCAGCGCCAACTCACAGACACCTCTTCCTACCTCCCTCTGGACCATGACCCCACCACCGACATCAAGCTACTGTACACAGGACTGTCACTGACCTCATCTCCTCTGGAGATCTTCCCTCTACAGCTTCCAACCTCATAGTCCCGTAACCCCGGACAGCCTGCTTCTACCTCCTTCCCAAAATCCACAAACAGGACTGTCCTGGCAGACCCATTGTGTCAGCCTGCTCCTGCCCCACTGAAATTTTTTCTTCCTATCTTGACTATCTTTTCTCCGCTGGTCCAGTCTCTTCCCACTTACATCCGTGACTCTTCTGACACCCTACGTTATTTTGACAATTTCCAGTTTCCTGGCCCCAACTGCCTCCTCTTCGGTATGGACGTCCAATCGCTCTACACCTCCATCCCCCACCAGGATGGTTTAAGGGCTCTCTGCTTCTTCCTTGAACAAAGGCCCAACCAGTCCTCATCCACCACCACCCTCCTCCGCCTGGCTGAACTTGTTCTCACATTGAACAACTTCTCCTTCAACTCTACTCACTTCCTTCAAGTAAAAGGTGTTGCTATGGGTACCCGCATGGGTCCTAGTTATGCCTGTCTTTTTGTGGGATATGCCGAACATTCCCTGTTCCAGTCCCACTGAGGCCCCCTCCCCCAACTCTTTTTCCAGTACATTGATGACTGTATCGGTGCCGTTTCCTGCTCCCGCCCCGAACTGGAAAACATTATCAACTTTGCTTCTAATTTCCATCCTTCTCTCACCTTTACATGGTCCATCTCCGACACTTCCCTTCCCTTCCTCGACTTCTCTGTCTCCATCTCTGGGGATAGGCTGTCTACTAATATCCATTATAAGCTCACTGACTCCCACAGCTATCTCGACTACACTTCTTCACGCCCTACCTCCTGTAAGGCCTCCATTCCATTCTCCCAGTTTCTCCATCTCCGATGCATCTGCTCTGATGATGCTACCTTCCATGACAGCGCTTCTGATATGTCTTCCTTTTTCCTCAACCGAGGATTCCCCCCCACTGAGGTTGACAGGGCCCTCAACCGTGTCCGGCCCATTTCCCGCACCTCTACCCTCACCCCTTCCCCTCCCTCCCAGAACCGCGACAGGGTTTCCCTTGTCCTCACTTTCCACCCTATCAGCCTCCATATCCAAAGGATCATCCTCCGCCATTTCTACCACCTCCAGCATGATGCCACTACCAAACGCATCTTCCCCTCACTTCCCGTCAGCATTCTGAAGGGATTCTTCCCTCCGTGACACCCTGGTCCAATCCTCCATTACCCCCACCACCTCGTTCCCCTTCTCACGGCACCTTCCCCTGCAATCGCAGGAGGTGTAATACCTGCCCATTTACTTCCTCTCTCCTCACTATCCCAGGCCCCAAACACTCCTTTCAGGTGAAGCAGCGATTTACTTGTACTTCTTTCAATGTAGTATACTGTATTCGCTGCTCACAATGTGGTCTCCTCTACATTGGGGACACCAAGCAGACTGTGTGACCGCTTTGCGGAACACCTCCGCTCAGTCCGAAAGTATGACCCCGAGCTTCCGGTTGCTTGCCATTTCAACACCCCCCCCACCCACTGCTCTCATGCTCACATCTCTGTCCTGGGATTGCTGCAGTGTTCCAGTGAACATCAACGCAAGCTCGAGGAACAGCATCTCGTTTACCGATTAGGCACACTACAGCCTGCCGGACTGAACATTGAGTTCAATACTTTCAGAGCATGACGGGCCCCCCATTTTACTTTTATTTTGAGTTATTTTTTCTTTTTTCTTTTTTTTTGTGTTTTATTTTATTTCATCTTGGTTTGTTCAGTTTGCTTACCCACTGTTTTTTTCATGTTTGTACTTGTGGCTGTTCAATTTTCAGTCCGTTAACACCCTATCTGTATTAATGCTTTGTCTTTCAACACACCATTAACATATTGTTTGCCTTTGCTCCACGATCTTCTGGTCAGCTATTCTGTGACCTTGTCCTATCTACACCTTCTCCTTTGTTATCTCTTGCCCTACCCCCACCTCACTTGCTTACAACCTTTTACATTTCTAATATTTGTCAGTTCTGAAGAAGGGTCACTGACCTGAAACGTTAACTCTGCTTCTCTCTCCACAGATGCTGTCAGACCTGCTGAGTATTTCCAGCATTTCTCGTTTTTATTTCAGATTTCCAGCATCCGCAGTATTTTGCTTTTAATTTGATCTTAGATCAGATTGGTTTACTGGCTTAATTTGCTGAAGACTGCTTCTGCGTAAATGGCATCATTTATTACTTCTGAACAAGCTAAGTGTCCTGGAACTCGCTGCCTACAAGGGTGGTGGAAGTGGAGACAATGAACGATTTCAAAAAGAAATTGAATGGGCACTTGAAGGAAATAAACTTGCACGGCTACTGGGATCGAGCGGGGGATTGGGACTGATTGAATTGATTTATGGAGAACGGGCATGAACTTGATGGGCCTCCATCTGTGCTGTAATGACTATGGCATTGTGTATTGTATATTAAGCAACTGCACTGATGTTCGCAAGATTTTATCCTGCCCCCTATTTGTATATGGAACCCGAGCAAGCCAGTTCTGCCAAGAAGCAAATTTAACTTTTCATTACAGTCCAACGCCTTTTCGAGTCATAGAGAGAAACAGCACCGCAACAGGCCCTTCGGCCCACTGAGTCTGCGCCGACCATCAACCACCCATTTATACTAATCCTACATTAATCCCATTTTCCCTCTCACATCCCCACCTTCCCTCAATTCTCCTACCACCTACCTACACTCGGGGCAATTTTTTTACAATGGCCAATTTACCTATCAAACCGCAAGTCTTTGGCATGTGGGAGGAAACCGGAGCACCCGGAGAAAACCCACGCGGTCAGGGGGAGAACTTGCAAACTCCGCACAGACAGTACCCAGAACCGAAACCGGGTCGCTGGAGCTGTGAGGCTGTGGTGCTAACCACTGTGCCACTGCGCCGCCACTGTATCCTTAATTCCTAAATATTTACTGATCTACCTTTAAAAATCACTGTTAACTTAGTACAATAAAAACAGAGAATGCAATACTCAGGAGGCCAGGCAGCATCTGTGGAGAGAGCACTTTTGCCACAGAGGTGAGAAAACAGGACCTGTGTTTGTTTTTGGGTCAGAAACTCACCTCCAGTGGGAAATTGATTAAAGTTAAGATTTTCATGGGGCTAAGCCGTTAATTGTTATGGAGACTAGTTTCCTGTCTACTTAGCCAGTGAGGGCAGGAAAGGAGGTGGGTCAGCTGAAGTGTTGGACTGATTTAGACTCCCTACAGCAGCCATCACTGAGGATGCTGGTTGTTCTAAGGGAGAGATCTGCTACTTGTGCCAAAGCCTTCCACAGCACCAGAGGGAAGCAAGATATCACAGGAGAGCCAGAGACTGGCACCTGGGGCAGGGCTAGCCCTTGCTTCAGTGATGCTAACCTGGATCTAATGCTGGAGACTGTGAGGGAGAGGAGGGCTTTTTTTTTAGAATTAGAACATTACAGCGCAATACAGGCCCTTCGGCCCTCGATGTTGCGCCGACCTGTGAAACCATCTGACCTACACTATTCCATTTTCATCCATATGTCTATCCAATGACCACTTAAATGCCCTGAAAGTTGGCGAGTCTACTACTGTTGCAGGCAGGGCGTTCCACGCCCCGACTACTCTCTGAGTAAAGAAACTACCTCTAACATCTGTCCTATATCTATCACCCCTCAACTTAAAGCTATGTCCCCTCGTGTTTGCCATCATCATCCGAGGAAAAAGACTCTCACTATCCACCCTATCTAACCCTCTGATTATCTTATATGTCTCTATTAAGTCACCTCTCCTCCTTCTTCTCTCCAACGAAAACAACCTCAAGTCCCTCAGCCTTTCCTCCATACCAGGCAACATCCTAGTAAATCTCCTCTGCACCCTTTCCAAAGCTTCCACATCCTTCCTATAATGCGGTGACCAGAACTGCATGCAATACTCCAGGTGCGGTCTCACCAGAGTTTTGTACAGCTGCAGCATGACCTCGTGGCTCCGAAACTCGATCCCCCTACTAATAAAAGCTAACACACCATATGCCTTCTTAACAGCCCTATTAACCTGGGTAGCAACTTTCAGGGATTTATGTACCTGGACACCAAGATCTCTCTGTTCATCTACACTACCAAGAATCTTCCCATTAGCCCAGTACTCTGCATTCCTGTTACTCCTTCCAAAGTGAATCACCTCACACTTTTCCGCATGAAACTCCATTTGCCATCTCTCAGCCCAGCTCTGCAGCCTATCTATGTCCCTCTGTACCCTACAACATCCTTCGGCACTATCCACAACTCCACCGACCTTCGTGTCATCCGCAAATTTACTAACCCACCCTTCTACACCCTCATCCAGGTCATTTATAAAAATGACAAACAGCAGTGGCCCCAAAACAGATCCTTGCGGTACACCACTAGTAACTAAACTCCAGGATGAACATTTGCCATCAACCACCACCCTCTGTCTTCTTTCAGCTAGCCAATTTCTGATCCAAAGCTCTAAATCACCTTCAACCCCATACTTCCGTATTTTCTGCAATAGCCTACCGTGGGGAACCTTATCAAACGCCTTACTGAAATCCATATACACCACATCCACTGCTTTACCCTCATCCACCTGTTTGGTCACCTTCTCGAAAAACTCAATAAGGTTTGTGAGGCACAACCTAGCCTTCACAAAACCGTGCTGACTATCGCTAATGAACTTATTCTTTTCAAGATCATTATAAATCCTGTCTCTTATAACCTTTTGCAACATTTTACCCACAACCGAAGTAAGGCTCACAGGTCTATAATTACCAGGGCTGTCTCTACTCCCCTTCTTGAACAAGGGGACAACATTTGCTATCCTCCAGTCTTCCGGCACTATTCCTGTCGACAATGACGACATAAAGATCAAGGACAAAGGCTCTGCAATCTCCTCCCTGGCTTCCCAGAGAATCCTAGGATAAATCCCATCTGGCCCAGGGGACTTATCTATTTTCACACTTTCCAAAATTGCTAACACCTCCTCCTTGTGAACCTCAATCCCATCTAGCCTAGTAGTCTGTATCTCAGTATTCTCCTCGACAACATTTTCTTTCTCTACTGTAAATACTGACGAAAAATATTCATTTAACGCTTCCCCTATCTCCTCTGATTCCACACACAACTTCCCACTACTATCCTTGATTGGCCCTAATCTAACTCTAGTCATTCTTTTATTCCTGATATACCTATAGAAAGCCTTAGGGTTTTCCTTGATCCTATCCGCCAATGACTTCTCATGTCCTCTCCTTGCTCTTCTTAGCTCTCCCTTTAGATCCTTCCTGGCTGGCTTGTAACTCTCAAGCGCCCTAACTGAGCCTTCACGTCTCATCCTAACATAAGCCTTCTTCTTCCTTTTGACAAGCGCTTCAACTTCTTTAGTAAACCATGGCTCCCTCGCTCGACAACTTCCTCCCTGCCTGACAGGTACATACTTATCAAGGACACGCAGTAGCTGCTCCTTGAATAAGCTCCACATTTCGATTGTGCCCATCCCCTGCAGTTTCCTTCCCCATCCTATGCATCCTAAATCTTGCCTAATCGCATCATAATTTCCTTTCCCCCAGCTATAATTCTTGCCCTGCGGTATATACCTGTCCCTGCCCATCGCTAAGGTAAACCTAACCGAATTGTGATCACTATCACCAAAGTGCTCACCTACATCTAAATCTAACACCTGGCCGGGTTCATTACCCAGTACCAAATCCAATGTGGCATCGCCCCTGGTTGGCCTGTCTACATACTGTGTCAGAAAACCCTCCTGCACACACTGGACAAAAACTGACCCATCTAAAGTACTCGAACTATAGTATTTCCAGTCAATATTTGGAAAGTTAAAGTCCCCCATAACAACTACCCTGTTACTCTCACCCCTGTCAAGAATCATCTTCGCTATCCTTTCCTCTACATCTCTGGAACTATTCGGAGGTCTATAGAAGACTCCCAACAGGGTGACCTCTCCTCTCCTGTTTCTAACCTCGGCCCATACTACCTCAGTAGACGAGTCCTCAAACGTCCTTTCTGCCGCTGTAATACTCTCCTTGATTAACAATGCCACACCCCCTCCTCTTTTACCATCTTCTCTGTTCTTACTGAAACATCTAAATCCCGGAACCTGCAACATCCATTCCTGCCCCTGCTCTACCCATGTCTCCGAAATCGAGATCCCAGGTACCAACCCATGCTGCAAGCTCACCCACCTTATTCCGGATGCTCCTAGCGTTGAAGTAGACACACTTTAAACCAAGTTCTTGCTTGCCAGTGCCCTCTTGCGTCCTTGTAACCTTATCCCTGACCTCACTACTCTCAACATCCTGTACACTGGAACTACAATTTAGGTTCCCATTCCCCTGCTGAATTAGTTTGAACCCCCCCGAAGAGCACTAGCAAGTCTCCCCCCCCCCAGGATATTGGTACCCCTCTGGTTCAGGTGAAGACCATCCTGTTTGTAGAGTTCCCACCTATCCCAGAAAGAGCCCCAATTATCCAGGAAACCAAAACCCTCCCTCCTACACCATCCCTGCAGCCACATATTCAACTCCTCTCTCTCCCTATTCCTCGCTTCAATAGCACGTGGCACGGGCAACAACCCAGAGATAACAACTCTGTTTGTTCTCGCTCTAAGCTTCCACCCTAGCTTCCTGAATTTCTGCCTTAAATCCCCATCTCTCTTTCTACCTATGTCGTTGGTGCCTATGTGGACCACGACTTGGGGCTGCTCCCCCTCCCCCTTAAGGATCCCAAAAACACTATCCGAGACATCACGAACCCTGGCACCTGGGAGGCAACACACCAACCGTGAGTCTCTCTCGTTCCCACAGAAGCTCCTATCTGTTCCCCTAACTATGGAGTCCCCAATGACTAACGCTCTGCTCCTCTTCCCCCTTCCCTTCTGAGCAACAGGGACAGACTCTGTGCCAGAGACCTGTACCCCATTGCTTACCCCTGGTAAGTCGTCCCCCGCAACAGTATCCAAAACGGTATGCCTGTTGTTGAGGGAAACGGCCACAGGGGATCCCTGCACTGCCTGCTGGTTCCCTCTCCTTCCCCTGACGGTAACCCATCTACCTACTTCTTTTACCTGAGGTGTGACTACCTCCCCATAACTCCTCTCAATAACCCTCTCCGCCTCCCGAATGATCCGAAGTTCATCCAGCTCCCTAACGCGGTTCTCGAGGAGCTGGAGTTGGGTGCACTTCCTGCAGATGCAGTCAGCAGGGACACTCTTGGCGACCCTTACCTCCCACATTCTGCAGGAGGAACATACAACTGCCTTAACCTCCATTCCCACTATTCCTCTTCCCGGAGTTTAGCAGGAGGAGACTGTCTCATCGTGCAGCAGGAGTACCTCACTATTCAGTATCATTACCCTCTGCCTCCAATTCCTCCTCCCCTAATAAACTGTCTTCTTCACCGTGCTCAGGGTCCACACCTCTCTGGACGGCCATGTTATGGAGAACACAGCAGACCACCACAATGACGGATATCTTTGCAGAAGGGTATTGGAGAGTGCCATCTGACTGCTCCAGGCACTGGAATCACATCTTCAGAAGCCCAATGGCCTGCTTAATGATTGTCCTACTGAGCAGGTGGCATTGGTTGTATTGCCTCCATGCCTGTGTCGAAGAATCCCATAGAGGGTTGAATAGCCAGGTCTTCAAGAGATATCCCTTGTCCTCTAGGATCCATCCTGCACTTTGGAGGTTGGAGTGAAGATCTGAGGCAGTGTGGATTGGCAGACGATGAAGGAGTCATGGCAGTGGCCAGGAGAGTGAGCGCACATATGGATGCACTGTCCATCAAAGAGGACATCAGTGACCTGTGAGATGCAGTGATGTGCAGTTATTTATTAATATCTGCAGCTGATCCTTGGAAGGAGCCAGAAGCAAAGAAGTTCAAGGCCACAATGACTTTGACGGCCACTGGCAGGACATGGTAACCATTGCTGCTAGGTGCGAGATCTTCGGCAACAAGGGCACAGATGTCTGCGACCATCTGCCTGGAAAACCATAGTCTTCTGCAGCACTGGGTCTCGGTCATCTCTAGGTAGCTCCACCTTTGCTGGTAGATCCTGTGTTGAGGGTACAGCCTCCTTTGGCTCCTTCCCCCGTGCTCTTCTGATGCCCAGGGTTCTGCCATGCCTGTGGAGGATGTTGCCCCGCAAACCACTGAGCCCAAAAGCTGACAGTCACGCCCCCAATGCGAGCTGCAGCCTTCCTTTTGGACAGGTGGCCACCCTATTGTGATTGGTGGCCTTGCCCCTGCTGTTCTACCCCCACTAGTGTCAGGGAAGTTAACGACCCCCTTCAATATCTGAGCACTGAGTGCCCACTCTCCCTGCCACCTGAGCAACACCAAGGGCACCTCCTTACCAAGTGTTGAGTCTCCCTTTGCCCCACTGGCCCTAATGGGACCTGGGTGATGCCCTGGCACAGCCATGACTGACTCCCCACTCTTCACCCACCTCCTTTCAGCTGATCAGCAACAGACACCTCCTGAAACCCACTTCAACTTCCACCCTCTCCCTCCAAAGACCTCTTTACAAGCTTTTTAAATACTTTAATTGGCCTCAATAGGGAGGACAGGGGGATCCCTGTCCTACCCTCCCCCCTGCCTTGTTTAACATTACTGGTGCTGGGAATGGTGTCCTGAAACTGACACACAACCTGGCGCCTATATTTCTGGGCCTCCTCCGCACCCCCCCCACCCCCACCCACCACTCCCCTGCCTCCGTTCCCGAACTCGGGGACTCGAAAATTCAGCCCAAAGTTTCATGGCGATGATCTTTCAAGAAAACTTTATTTGACTCATTAAATCAAACGATGACTATTGGCAGATGTTTCGGGACAAGCACCGCTGATGCACTGCAATGTTTTAGGATGGATACAGGATTGAGAGAATGCTCCTTTATTTGAAAGTTGGGGAGAGGGAGTTTAGGCCCTTATGTTAGAAGTAGACAGGAAAGGAGTGACTGAGGGGTCATACAGTCCATACAGGTCTGCTCCAAGCAAAGCTAAAGCTGCCTCTTCACCATGTCAAGTCCCAGACCTAACTGTACGTCAAAATTGTGTGGGATACAGCAGGCTACAACTAGGCATTTCACATGATCTGGAACATACTGCAGCCTCCCCTGATCTGTCCAGGCAGTGAAGGTGTACTGTTAAAACTGTAGTGGTTCTCAAGATGACCAATTTTGTATAGCCAAATGATTTTTTGTATTTCTCCTCTGCTGCTGTTGCAGCCAGTCTTAGTTGGGGCATTATCCATGGGAGTTCAGGATAGGGTTTGTCATGCACAAGCCATTTGTTGACTTGATTTTCAGGGAGGGCCGAATTTATGAGGTTGTATTCGTCATGACAGATTCCTACATATCCCATGTTGATGTATAAGATGCTTTAGCTGCTGTCACATGTAATCTGCATTCAGGAGGTGAAAGCCCTTAAGTAGTTACCAGCACTTTCCATCAGAGCTTGCAAAGTAATTTGTTTTCAACTGATTTCACCCTGGACTTGGGAAAGCCAGCAAGTCTTGTAAAACTGGATTGTCCTAGTTCATTGCTGTCTTTGCTGAGATGCTAAAGGTGACTAATTCATCTGCTCTTCTGTAAAGTACATCAGTCACCTGGTGATTGCATTCCCATATGCAGCCTGACTGATATTACAAAAATGCTCCCTCCTTGTCTGAAATGAGACTGTGCCATAGAAGTTGAGTGCAGTCATCACCTTCAAAGGCAGAGAGAGAGAGAGAGAGAGAGAGCAGTGCGAGTAGATGACCGTGGATCCAGGTCAACATGCAGTAGGTAGCAGGGCTGCCCTGTTGCTACGCTAGCGAAGCGCACTCTTTTTAGATGTGTATTCTCACAAAATCCTCATATGATCTATTTTGTATATTCAATGGGGTGCATCCCATTGAAAAAATGTTTGATTTTTCTTTGCTACATCCTGTTAGTTAGACTACAGAAAGGTGTGCAAATGTATGGGTTTGAGCCCTGGAAGAATATAAATGTGTGGGTTCAGTCCCTGAAAAGTGTGTAAATGTGTGGGTTTGGGTTCTGAAGAAGCACCAGCTTCAGATGCTGGAATGAGCTACATTATTACAGACACAAAAATGGCTGTCATAACCCTTTCTGCTGCTGTCCCTCAGAAGCCAAGCTTGCAGGAGCTGGGGGGGGGAGGAGGAGGGGCAGTGCTGGAGATGCCAGGAGTCCACCATGAAAACAAAGAAGGTGCAATGAGAAAAACTGGGTTGGTTTTCAGAGGAGTCACACTGTTTACCAGATGCGCAGTTTTGGTACAATTGAGTTAGTAAATCCACCATTGAGGATAATTTGCCCCAATAACTTTTACTGTGTTGGAGACACTACAAACCACGATATCTCATCATCCCAACTGATACTAGATAACAAGATATTCTGCAAAGAACTTTGTAACGCTTGCTGGTAAAGGCCCCAACTCTGCTGAACCCATAGTGACTCTGTACAGTGGTGCAGTGGTTAGCTCCAGCGACCCGGGTTCGATTCTGGGTACTGCCTGTGCGGAGTTTGCAAGTTCTCCCTGTAACCGCGTGGGTTTTCGTCTGGTGCTCCGGTTTCCTCCCACAGCCAAAGACTTGCAGGTTGATAGGTAAATTGGCCATTGTAAATTGTAAAGTGTAGGTTGGTGGTAGGAGAATGGTGGGGATGTGGTAGGGAATATGGGATTAATGTAGGATTAGTATAAATGGGTGGTTGTTGGTCGGCACAGACTCGGTGGGCTGAAGGGCCTGTTTCAGTGCTGTATCTATAAATAAATAAATATTCCTTGAACAACTGATTAACAAGTGTACTCACCCTCTAGCTTTGATTCGTTTATTCCAAATTCAAAGGTGATCTCGGTGTCTTTGATCACATTTCCAACATGTTTCACATATTTGCTGCTCATGTCATCTTCATATTTAAAGTACCTTCAAGGAAAAGAATAGTTAGGGTTAGGAATAGGGTCAATTATAAATGAGAAAGAAAATCTTGTGCACAATGAAGGAATGGCATGTGTAATAAATGAGCAATTAAATAGGATAACTGTCGATAATAAATTGGAACTGAGAAAAATAATGGAACTCAAAGTGGAAAAGACCCTAATAGCATACATCCTGGAACATTGAAGGTAGTAACAAAATCTGACCATAATCTTAAACGACAGAGTGGTCGGAAGAATGATCGCAGAGTAGAGCATAAACAGAGTGCAAAAATTAGGAATTTGGTGAGAGCGGGAATTCAGTGTAGAGGAGGAAGGAGCTGCTGCTTTTTGCCTCCAATACTTGTCGTGGTTTGTGTTAGCTTCAGGCAGTAAGTTTTTAACCTATTTGCCCAGTGTTTAGTGCTTAGTAAAAGTTAGTGTGTAGAAAAAGACAAAAACAACTTGGTGCCATGTGTCACTACTCTCGATCGCTCTCTCAGCAGCACCAACTCACTAGATTTCAAAGCTGTCTTGGTCTGCAGTATCATTTCATCCCATGTCTCATCCAATGCCTTAATAAAAAACATTTTCTCTTCCTTTCATGTGTTAAGGATCGCAAGCTCCAACAATCATGGGTACCAATGGCCCACCTGATCTTTCTTGCCCTTCACTTCACTCTGATCCCATCCCTTCTTCTAATCTTACCACTGGCTGTGTATTCATCATACCCTCCAACCTTCCCCTCTCTGAATCTGAACAATCTATCCTTATCAAAGTTCTCAGCTTCATCCCATTTACACCTCCTCCTCAATGAATTTCCAGATCAGCACGATGTAGAACTCTTGTTCTGTCGCCTTCACCTTCACGCCCACTTCTTTGGCCAGGAATTCTCCCTGCTGAACAGCCATCTCAGTATTCTCCCTCCCTTTGGACCCCTCCCTCTGTGCTCTTACCCTCTCTTGATCTTTTCATTAAGAACTGTCAGCGTGACATCGACCATCTCAATTTCTGTGCTCCCCTAACTCACTCGAACCTGTCTCCCTCTGAACTTGCTGCACTTCATTATCTCAGTTCCAACCTGCTAATAAGGATGGTGTTGTTGTTGTCTGGCAAACTAACCTACTCTCCAACAGTTCCTCCAACCTCCCCCTGGACCATGACCCCATCACCAACCATCAAGCCATCATCCCCAGGTCTGTCACTGACCTCATTCGCCCTGGAGGTTTTCCCTCCATGGCTTCCAACCTCACAGATCCCAAATCCGCACAGCCTAAGCCCACTTCTACCTCCTTCCCAAGATCCACACACAGGACTGTCCTGGTAGACCCATTATTTCAGCCTGTTCCTGCCCCACTGAACTGACTTCTTCCTATCTTGACTATTTTTCTCCCCTTGACCAGTCTCTCCCCACCTACATCCATGATTCTTCCAATGCTCTCTATCACTTTAACAGTTTCCAATTTCCTGGCCCTTATCGTCTCCTCTTCACCAAGACATCCAATCTCTCTACACCTCCAACCCCACCACAATGGTCTGAGGGCTCTCCGCTTCTTCTTTGAATGGAGGCCCAACCACCCTCCTCCACCTAGCTGAATTTGTTCTCACATTGAACAGCTTCTCCTTTAACTCATTTCATTTCGTCCAAATGAAGGGTGTTGCTATGGATGCCCGCGTGGGTCCTCGCTATGCCTGTCTTTTTGTGGGATAGGTGGAACATTCCTTGCTCCAGTCCTACTCAGGCCCCCTCCCTCAACTCCTTTTCCAGTACATTGGTGACAGTATCGGTGCCGTTTCCTGCTCTCCCCCAAACTAGAAAAATTCATCAACTTTGCTTCCAATTTCCTCCCTTCGCTCACCCTCACATGATCCATCTCTGACTCTTCCCATCCCTTCCTCGACGTCTCGATCTCCATTTCAGGGGATAAGTTATCAACTAATATTCATTATAAGCCCACTGACTCCCACAACTACCTCGACTACACTTCCTCACACCCTGTTTCCTGTAAGGACACCATTCTATTCTCCCAGGTTCTCCATCACATCTGTTCTTATGATGCAACTTTCCATACCAGCAGCACTTCTGACGTGTCTTCCTTTTTCCTCAACCGAGGATTCCCCCACCCACAGTCTTTTTTTTTTTAAGAACATTAGTCGACCCTATCTGTCCCATTTCCCGCACTTCTGCTCTAACCCCTTCCCCTCCTTCCCAGAACCATGATAGGGTTCCCCCTTGTGCTCACCTTCCACCCATCAGTATTCAATGGATCATCCTCCATGTTTTCTGCCACCTCCAGCATGATGTCTCCACAAAACTCATCTTCCCTTCCCCTTTCAGCATTCCAAAGGGACTGTTCCCTCCATGACACCCTGGTCCACTCCTCAATTACGCCCAACATTCCCTCCCCTTCCCATGGTACCTTTCCATGCAAGCACTGGAGATGCAACACCTGCCCTTTTACCTCCTCTCTCCTCACCATCCAAAGCCCCAAATACTCCTTCCAGGTGAAACAGCGATTTACGTGTACTTTCAATTTAGCATACTGTATTCACTGCTCACAATGCAGTCTGCTCTACATTGGGAGATCAAATGCAGATTGGGTGACCCCTTTGCAGAGAACCTCTGTTCAGTCCACAAGCATGATCCTCAGCTTCCAGTAGAGTGCCATTTTAATTCTCCACCTTGCTCTCACATTGACATTTCTGAACTCGGCCTACTGCAGTATTCCAGTGAAGCTTGAGGAACAGCACTTCATCTTTCAAGTAGGCACTTTGTAGCTCTCTGGACTCAAAATTGCATTCAACAATTTCAGACCGTATTTTGTTTCCATTCCTTTGCATGTTCCGGTCTTAAATAGTTTTGCTTTCAGACGGCAACTATTTTCTTACACCTCCTCTAGACAATTTTTTGTCTCTTTACCTGTCCCATTACCACTCTCTTTGGCTCTGCCCCACCAAGTCTTCTGTCATTTAATTTTTTTAAATTCATTTACGGGATGTGGGCGTCGCTGGCCAGGCCAGCATTTATTGCCCATCCCTAATTGCCCTTGAGAAGGTGGTGGTGAGCTGCCTTCTTGAACCGCTGCAGTCCATGTGGGGTAGGTTAACCCACAGTGCTGTTAGGAAGGGAGTTCCAGGATTTTGACCCAGCAACAGTGAAGGAACGGCGATATAGTTCCAAGTCAGGATGGTGTGTGATTTGGAGGGGAACTTGCAGGTGGTGATGTTCCCATGCATTTGCTGCCCTTGTTCTTCTAGGTGGTAGAGGTTGCGGGTTTGGAAGGTGCTGTCAAAGGAGCCTTGATGCATTGCTGCAGTGCATCTTGTAGATGGTACACACTGCTGCCACTGTGCGTCAGTGGTGGAGGGAGTGAATGTTTGTAGATGGGGTGCCAATCAAGCGGGCTGCTTTGTCCTGGATGGTGTCGAGCTTCTTGAGTGTTGTTGGAGCTGCACCCATCCAGGCAAGTGGAGAGTATTCCATCACACTCCTGACTTGTGCCTTGTAGATGGTGGACAGGCTTTGGGGACTCAGGAGGTGAGTTACTCGCCTCAGGATTCCTAGCCTCTGACCTGCTCTTGTAGCCACGGTATTTATATAGCTACTCCAGTTCAGTTTTCGGTCAATGGTAGCCCCGATGTTGATAGTGGGGGATTCAGCGATGGTAATGCCATTGAATGTCAAGGGGAGATGGTTACATTCTCTTTTGTTGGAGATGGTCATTGCCTGGCACTTAAGTGGCAAGTAACATTCGCGCCACACATCAGCCCAAGCCTGGATATTGTCCAGGTCTTGCTGCATTTCTACACAGACTGCTTCAGTATCTGAGGAGTCGCAAATGGTGCTGAACATTGTGCAATCATCAGCGAACATCCCCACTTCTGACCTTATGATTGAAGGTAGGTCATTGAAGAAGCAGCTGAAGATGGTTGGGCCTAGGACACTACCCTGAGGAACTCCTGCAGTGATGTCCTGGAGCTCAGATGATTGACCTCCAACAACCACAACCATCTTCCTTTGCGCTAGGTATGACTCCAGCCAGCGGAGGGTTTTCTCCCTGATTCCCATTGACCTCAGTTTTGCTCGGGCTCCTTGATGCCATACTCGGTCAAATGCTGCCTTGATGTCAAGGGCAGTCACTCTCACCTCCCCTCTTGAGTTCAGCTCTGTTTGAACCAAGGCTGTAATGAGGTCAGGAGCTGAGTGGCCCTGGCGGAACCCAAACTGAGTATCACTGAGTACGTTGTTGCTAAGCAAGTGCCGCTTGATGGCACTGTTGATGACACCTTCCATCACTTTACTGATGATTGAGAGTAGGCTAATGGGGCAGTAGTTGGCCATCTGCCCTATTACAGACCTTCCCTTTTGTTCTTTTCCACCCTCCTCCATTTGATCCACTTAAAACCTATTACATTTCAAACTTTTCCCAGTTCTGATAAAAGGTCACAGACCCGAAACTTTGACTCTGTTTCTCTCTCCACAGATGCTGCCTGACCTGCTGTGTATTTCCAGCATTTTCCATTTTTATTTCAGATGCCCAGCATTTGCTTTTGTCTAAACAACCATTGCTGCTGCTGCTGCTCTCTACGGCCAGCATCAGCAGTTGGATTTCTCCCCCCATGCCCAGGCACAAGGCCCTGCCAAAAGGCACTCCTGAGTAAGTTGGATCACAGTTAATGTCTCAAACTCACCAACATGGGCTATTTCAGGTCAGCTGTACCATACTTCAAATCTGCTGTGTTTGACTTGTGCCAAAGCAAGAGGGGAAAGAGAGAAATTGCCTTCTAACATTATCAATAAAAAAAGTGACAAAAACATTCCATTCATCACTGAAACTTACAGGCTATTGTCAACAATGAAGGTGGCAGTGACATTCGTAGCAATGATGTCATCTTCTAAAATTAGCTGAAATTCATTGTATAAACTATCTGGGTTTGTGATGTTCACCTAAAAGTGAGGAAATAGTAAAAAAAATGATACAATTAAACTATGTTTCAATTTTTAAACATCCATTCTCATTTTATCCTTCCCATTATAATATGTCAAACAGCTCTTTCCTCCAGCGCCAGACTTAGGACCATGCTGACTCTCCCTTTATTTCCCATCTCTTTTTTGTGAAATCACCTAGGATCTTGAAACTTAGGCACAAATCCACCATCCTCCGTGTAAAGCATCACCCTTGGATTATCTCTGCCCCAAGTTTGCTTCAGAGGGCATGGTTCAAAAAAGAGGGGGAATGATGCAAAAATTGTTGTTAAGAAGGAGGAGTGTAAAATATTGGATGGGATAAACATAACGAGAGAGAAAATATTAAGGCGTTTATCATCTTTGAAAGTAGATAGAACACCCAGCCCAGATGAAATGCATCTTGGGCTTCTAAGAGAAAGAAGGCAGGAACTAGCAGTGGCTCTGAGCATCATTTTCTAATTCTTGCTGGCTCTGGCATAGTGCTAGAGGTCTGGAGGACAGCTAACATTGTACCATTGTTTAAAAAGGGATAGACCAAGTAATTACAGGCCAGTCAGCCTAACCTAAACGCTAAAAATGTACAGTAGGTTGCATTCAAATAGGCAGTTTTCCGACTGATCTCACAGCACAGGGTGCCTGGAAATTTGAGAAATTTCAAAGGGGCAGCACAGGAGATAGAGGAATATAGCGAGTAATTACAGGCCAGTCAGCCTAACCTTGGTGTTGGGCAAATTATTGGTGAAAATTCCGAAGGACAATATTACTTGTTATTTAGAAAGGCACAGATTAATCAAGGGCAGTCAGCATAGATTTGGTGTGATAAGTCATTTACAGCACAGAAGGAGACCATTCATCCCATTGAGTCCATGCTCCACAGAGTAATTCAGTCAGTCCCACTCTCCTGCTCGATCCCCGTAGCCCTGCAAGTTTATTTCCTTCAAGTGCTTATTCAATTTCCTTTTGAAATCATTGATTGTCTCCACTTCCACCACCCTTGTGGGCAGTGAGTTCTAGGTCATTACTACCCGCTGCATAGAAAGTTCTTTCTCTCATTCCCCCTGCATCTCTTGCCCAAAACCTTCAATCTGTGCTCCCCAGACCTTGTATCATTTGTTAATGGGAACAGTTTTTCCTTGTCTAACTTATCTAAGCCTGTCATAATCTTATACTCTTCTAATAAATCTCCCATCAATCTCCTTTGCTCTAAGGAAAACAACCCCAGCTTTTCCAACCTAACCTTGTAGCTAAAATGCTGGAATCATTCTGGTAAATCTCCTCTGCACCCTCTCAAGAACCCTGACATCCTTCCTAAAGTGTGGTGACCAGAACTGGACACAATACTCCAGTTGGGGGCCTAACCAGAGCTTTATAAAGGTTCAGCATAACTTCCCTGATTTTGTACTCAATGCTTTTATTTATGAATCCCAAGATCCCATACACTTTGCTAACCACTCTCTCAACATGTCCTGCCACTTTGAAAGATCTATGCACGTGCATACTCAGATCCCTCTGTTCCTGCACATGCTTTAGAACTGAGTCATGAAGTCTATGTTGCCTCTCCCTATTCCTTCTGCTAAAATGCACCACCTCACTTGTCTGTATTAAATTCAATCTGCCACCTGTCTACCCATTCAGCTAGCCTATCTATATCCTGTTGCAGGCAGTTCCTATCATCCTCACTATTTGCCACACCTCCAAGTTTGCTGTTATTGGCAAATTTTGAAATTCTACTCTGCATTCCAAGGTCCAAGTCATTTATATATAGCAAAAAAAAAAGTGGTCCCAGCACTGACTCTTCGGGAACAACACTGTCTACCACCCTCCAGTCTGAAAAACAACCATTTACCATGACTTGCTGTTTTCTGCCCTTCAGTCAATTTTTTATCCAATTAGACACTGACCCTCCTAGTCCAGGAGTCTCAATTTTGTTAACCAGCCTTTTATGTGGTACTTTATCAAATGCTTTCTTAAAATTCATATAGACGAGATCCGCTACATTCCCTTCATCAACCTTCTCTGTTACTTTACCAAAAATCTCAATTAGATCAGTCAAGCATGATCTCCCTTTTGCAAATCCGTGCTGGTCTCCTTAATTAACTCGAGCCTCTCCAAGTGTCTGTTGATTTGTTTTCCCTGATTATTGTTTCTAAAACCTTACCCATTGATATTAAACTAACTGGCCTGTAGTTACTAGGACGGTATGACACCCTTTTTTGAATAAGGGTGTCACATTTGCCACTCTCCAATCCTCTGGCACCTCCCCCGTATCCAGGGAAGGTTGGAAGATTATGACAATCCCTTCTGCTTTCTCCATCCCCACTTCCTTTAGCAACCTGGGATGCAAGCCATCCGGACCAGGTGACTTATCTACCCCAAGCATAGCCAACCTTTTTTAGTACCTCCCCCATCTCAATTTTTATCCGATCCATTGCCTCTACTCTCTCCACTTCTACCATGTCCCCTACTAGAGTTTTTATCCCTTTCTGGACTACTACTGGACCTGTCCCTCCTACAATCAGACTTTTCTCAAATTCGTGACCTTTTCCTTGGACTATGATCATGTTCAGGCCCACTGTCTGAATTTCGACTACGTTTTTTGGCCTTCCACATTTTCACTTCCTTCTGCCAATCTATAGGTCTGATATCCTGTCCCTTGTCTTGCACATTCAGCCAATGTTTGTATTTCCCTGTAGCCTTTCCTGTCCTTCCTATAATGATGGCTTTCCTCCATTCACTAGCCCCCTTCTGGCATATATGTCACTTTAGTCCCAACTTTCAGTTGTTGAACTTTGGGATAAATGGCCTTATCTGGATCTTCACTGTCACTTGGTCCACTCTCAGTCAGCCCATTATCTGCCACAATCTGTTGTTCGCAAAAGGTCTGATATATGTGCATGTGAAGTACATGGTGCATCATCAGTGTCCATCATTTGTTCAGATTCTGTCAATGTATAATCACTGTCAATAAGCCATGAGAAATGTCCTCTAATGGTTTGGGTGCCATGTTGCAAAATCACTGTTTTTGCCATCAGTGCCTAGAACTTTTCCTGGGCCTCTGCATTGTTTCTGCCCTTCTCTTTTGTAATTCACCATATCCCCGGTAGCAAAATGCTTTTCTGACGGCCTGATCCGATATGTCAAAGCTCTGCTGATTTTTTCTGAAACCTCCACCTTAATAAATGCTCTTCTCCCTGCATGCATGGCATTCAAATGTTCCGCAAAAATTGAACTAATTGTAGTCCCCTCTAAAGCCGGGGAAAGATCCCGCATTACTGAAGGTATTTTCAGATTCTTGCCATAAAATAATTGATAGGGGCTGTAGCCCCAGACCATTTGAAGCGTGTTTTTCACACGTACTGCCCACGCCAGAGCAGTAGTCAATTTACAATTTGGCTGGTCTGCTAAAATGTTTCGGAGCATTTCATCAATCACAGCATGATTTCTCACAAATCCCATTACTAAAAGGACTTTCTGCTGCCGGGTGCATTGTTACAATATTCATATTTTCACACATACTCCTGAACTCATCATTGGAAAATTCTCCTCCATTGTCAGTTAGAAACCGAGCCGGTGCTCCCAGTCCTGTTCCTATCCACCTTCCCATTATCTTGTCCATTATTACTATTTTGTCTTTACTATAAATTACCATCGATAGACTGAATCTAGTTGCTACATCTATAAAGTGTGGAATAAAAATGTTTTTTTCTTTATCCCATACCTTCAAGTCCATTGCTACAGTTTCATTAAAGTCCCTTACTAATGGGAGATTCACTATGGGTCACGATGGTGTCCTCCTGTATTTTCTTTTTTTTTACAGATATCACATTTTTCACTGATATCTTTGATAAGTTTAGTGTAGTCATCATCTGTTACTCCTGCATCTTTTAACAGAATCTTCAACCTATGAAAAGATGGATGTGCAAACTGTTGATGTACTTTTGAAATAATTTGCCTCTTCTCCTTTAAATCCCTACTCCCGGATGCCATTAATACTTCTTTAACATCCTGCTGAGAGATGTTAGGTCTCGCTAAAGGAATACTGTCATGCTAGGCCCCCACCTGCCAAGAATGAGACACATCAATTTTGTCATGAACATTGATTTCTAACTGTTGTTGGAGCGAGGAAATGACTTGTTAAACAGATCAGCCATGGCTGGAAAAAAAACATTTACATAATAACAGACATCGAAGGTAAGGAAGTGCCAATCCACAAGGGCCAGGACTGGTTAGATCAGCTGGTCACATGACTACCTGGCTGTTCCAGGGTTTTTGTTCTGAACTGGCCTCAGAGAGTTTGAAGGCAGAGTGTCCATTTGCTCCTGGACTGAAAATCTCTTCTGCCTGCTCCCATCTCTTTCTCACAAGCCTCTGACTCCACTGAAGGCACATGAACCCCAAGAGAGAAAAGTGTCCTACAGCGAACAAGGTTCAAGAAAAATACTGAGCCCCAACGAAAAGCAAGATCTACCTACAATCAAGGACTACAGTGAGCTTGAAGACCTGTAACAAAAACTCTAAGATATTGCCTCAAACCTTTCCACTTTATTTCTTCTGCTCTTTTCTGTCTCTATTTGCATGTTTGCATGGCGTATGCATGCTAGCATGGGTGCGTCATGATTCCGTAGGCGTCAACCGAATTAGGGTTTAAGTTTAATAAAATTTCACCTTTCTTCTTTAAACCTAAGAAAGCCTATTTGTGCTGGTTTCTTTGCCTTATAATTGGAAAGTAGTGAACAAGGAACAACAAACCTTGTTGCAGTAAGACCAGGTGGAGGCTGAAAGGGAACCCTAGACATCTTTCTCACCTGGTCGTAACAAATACAATAATGTCCCGACTGTGTGAACCGCAAAGCTACAGATTTCCCAAAGACCTCATCATGTTCCATATCCAATTTCATCCAAGCCTTTTTCATGGACGGTTCACTTAACAGAAAAGGTATATCACTGGATACTACATCCATACTAATAAAATGGTTACCCCTATTTTACACAGAATTACCACTCTTTTTAGTGATTTCAACGTGTTGTCATCCCCAAACCTGAAACAGGTAGAACTGCTGTATTCTTTGACCTTATTTCAGCCTTCCTTACTTAAAGAATCCATGTAACACCTTAACCAGACCACTCCACACACTTTGGACGTACACCCACTGTCAAGTACTGCGCAATTGAACGAAACTGTGACTAGGACACACATTACCGGACTGAAGCTACTCGTGACCAGTACAATTCCTTCTGATCATTCAGTAGCATCATCCTCGCCTTCCAAACCTTCCACGTCATGCGTCATCTCAAAAACCGTTATTCCTTTTTGGACAATGCAACACATAGCGATACTTTGAGTCACATCGGACACATCTATTGACTACCCCTTGGATTTTCCTGGGGTTCATCCTTCTGCCATAACAACCCAATTCCTGCCATCTGTTATAGCTGCCAAAAGGATCTCCATCCTCATTCGTTTTGTGTGGGTTTCTCCTTTCGTACTGACGCTTGGGCTCCATACTTGAACGGCCTCGAAATGCTGCTAGCATTGTATGCTCCACCTTCAGTGTCACTGCTA
Organism: Heterodontus francisci; assembly: GCF_036365525.1. Classification (NCBI taxonomy): domain Eukaryota; kingdom Metazoa; phylum Chordata; class Chondrichthyes; order Heterodontiformes; family Heterodontidae; genus Heterodontus; species Heterodontus francisci. Next base: position 38,868,553 of record NC_090411.1, on the reverse strand, counting down.
AAGAGGCCATCTGCACCATGAAAGCGGCCGGAAAGGAATGTTTTCCCAAAAGTTTTTTTAGGGCGGCAGACATCTGATCAAACAGCATATCTTTGTCTTTGAATCTAATTCTGGTTAATACCAAGAGCCTATCCATGTTCGATATCCTAGCACAATCCAACAATTTGAAGGCAAGTACTGATCTAGGAATTTCCAAGCAGAATCGCTGAAACCTTGCATATAGTCAGTTAAACTCCAGAATATATTCTTCTATGGAAGAACCATCCATTTTTCTAAATTTATCAAAGTCTGACCATGCCTCTTAGGCACTCAAAAAGTCATCTTTCATATAAATGTTATCCATATATTTCAAGAGTTTGTCCAAACCTTCCTCATCATCCAAATGACGAGCCTCTAGCTCCGAGAACATTTTGCCCCTGATCTTGCTTCCTTTCAGGTAAGGACGTAACCCGTGTCCATATATCAACTTCATTCTTCCATGATTGTAAGGTTTGGCTTCACAAAACGGCAGTGGGAAATCATATCCCAACACCTTACACTTGATTTCAGTCATCTTTCTTCAAAAACAAACTCCAAATACAGCTTTCTCAAACAAAAATTCCTATTCTAATCTCCTATCTGAAAACAAATCTTAGTCTCCAATCTTCACTTTCAGGCAACCATTCTCTGCTACCAATGTGAGAGGAATCTCCAAGCCTGTTTGTGAAGAAGACACTGAGACTAGGATGCTTTGGTGTAGATTGTTGATTGCTTGTCACAGAGCTTACTTCTGTTCTCCAAACATCACCAGCCAGCCAGTGCTGGCTGGCTCTTCTTTATATATACAAACTTGAATACAATCAACGAATTAATACCCAACACCTGTTCACCCGATTATCTTGAACTACCAGGTATTTATCACCCATTAACAGAACTTCAGACCCTAACATTGACCGCAGGGCCCTTGAGGTGTTGATATAGTCGACATGGATTTTAGCAAGGCATTTGACAAGGTCTCACATGGCGGATTGGTCAGAAAAGTAAAAGCACATAGGATCTAAAGGAAAGTGGCAAACTGGATCCAAAAATGGCTCAGTGGCAGGATGCAAAGGATAATGGTCGATGGGTGTTTTTGAGAGTGGTAGGCGGTTTCCAGTGAGGTTCTGCAGGACTCAGTACTGGATCCCTTGCTTTTGATATATATCAATGGTTTAGACAGTAAATGTAGGGGGCATGATTAAGAAGTTTGTAAATGATACAAAAATTGCGTGGTTGATTGTGAGGAAGAAAGCTGTAGACTGCAGGGAGAATTCAATAGACTGGTCAGGTGGGCAGAAAAGTGCAGATAGAATTCAATACATGAGGTTTGAGATAACATGTTTGGAGAGGACAAACAAGGCAATAGGATACACAATAAATGGTAGGATACTGACAAGGAACAGAGGGGCCTTGGAATTCATGTCCACAGATCCCTGAAGGTGGCAGGACAGGTAGATAAGGTCATTAAGAAGGCATGCAAAATACTTTCCTTTTTTTAGACAAAGCATTGAATATAAGAGCAGGGAGTTTATGCTAGAACTGCATAAATCACTATTTAGGCCACAGCTAGAGTATTGCGCACAGTTCTGGTCACCACATTAGAGGAACGATATGATTGCACTAGACAGGGTTCAGAGATTTATGAGTCTGTTGCCAGGAATGGAGAATCTTTGCTGAGGAAAGATTAAATAGGCTGGCGTTGTTTTCTTTGGAACAGAGGAGGCTGAAGGGGAAATTTATTTTGAGGCATATAAAATTATGAACGGCCTAGATAGAGTGAATCAAAAGGACAAGGGAGGAGCCCTTGGGGCCCTGGCAGAGATTTTTGTATCATCGTCAGCCACGGGTGAGGTACCGGAAGACTGGAGGATAGCTAATGTTGTGCCTTTATTTAAGAAGGGCAGCAGGGATAAGCCATGGAACTACAGGCCGGTGAGCCTTACATCAGTGGTGGGAAAGTCATTGGAAGGGAATCTGAGAGACAGGATTTATATGCAACTGGAAAGGCATGGTCTGATTAGGGATAGTCAGCATGGCTTTGTGCGTGGGAAATCATGTCTCACTAATTTGATTGAGTTTTTCGAGGAGGTGACCAAGAGGATTGACGAGGGCAGGGCGATGGACGTTGTCTACATGGACGTTAGCAAGGCCTTTGACAAGGTCCCGCATGGTAGGCTGGTCCAGAAGGTTCGAACACATGGGATCCAGGGTGAGCTAGAAAATTGGATACAAAATTGGCTTGGTGATAGGAGGCAGAGGGTGGTAGTGGAGGGTTGTTTTTCAGATTGGAGGCCGGTGACTAGTGGTGTGCCGCAGGGATCGGTGCTGGGCCCTCTGCTGTTTGTCATGAAGAAGGTTGTCTAAGGTTACAACAGGATATAGATCAACTGGGAAAGTGGGCAAGGGAGTGGCAAATGGAATTTAACGCAGACAAGTGTGAAGTGATGCATTTTGGGAAGTTAAACCAGGGCAGGACATATACAGTGAATGGCAGGGCCCTGGGGAGTGTCGTTGAGCAGAGACACCTTGGGGTGCAAGTACATAGTTCCCTGAAAATGGCAACACAGGTAGACAGGGTGGTGAAGAAGGCGTATGGCATGCTTGCCTTCAACGGCCGAGGCATTGAGTATAAGAGTTGGGATGTCATGTTACAGTTGTACATAACGTTGGTTAGGCCGCATTTGGAGTACTGTGTGCAGTTCTGGTCGCCACACTACAGGAAAGATGTGATTAAGCTAGAGAGGGTGCAGAAAAGATTCACAAGGATGTTGCCTGGTTTGGAGGGCTTGAGTTATAAATAGAGATTGGATAGGCTATGTCTGTTTTCCCTGGAGAGAAGGAGGCTGAGAGGAGACATGATAGAGGTATATAAAATTATGAGAGGCATAGATGGAGTAGATAGCCAGAGTCTGTTTCCCATGGTAGGGGTGACTAAAACTAAAGGGCATAGATTTAAGGTGAGAGGGAGGAGGTTTAAAGGGGATCAAAGGGGTAAATTTTTCACAAAGAATAGTGGGTATCTGGAATGAGCTGCCTGAGGAGGTGGTGGAGGCAGGAACACTAGCGACATTTAAGAGGCATCTGGACAGGTACTTGAATGAGCAAGGCATAGAGGGATATGGAATTAATGCAGGCAGGGTGGGATTAGTATAGATAGACATTATGGTCGGCATGGACGCGGTGGGCCGAAGGGCCTGTTTCTATGCTGTACGACTCTGACATATTTCCCTTAGCAGAGAGGTCAATAACCAGGGGGCATTGATTTAAAGGAATTGACAGAAGGATTGGAAGGGAGTTGAGGAGAAACTTTTCACCCAGAGGGTGGTGGAGGGTCTGAAACATTCTGCCTGAAAGAGTGGAAGAGGCAGAAGCCCTCATCACATTGGATATGTGCTTGCAGTGCTGTAACCTACAGGGCAACGAACCAAGAGCTGGAAAGTGGGATTAAGCTGGATAGTTCCTTTTCCGCAGGTCCAGCCAAATGGTCTCTTTTCTATGCCATAAATAGTCTATATTTCTATGTTGCAGTCCCTTTCCCTTGCCATTCATAATTTTATATACCTCTATCATGTCCCCTCTCACCTCCTTCGCTACAGGGAAAACAGACACAGCCTATCCAATCTCTCTTTATAACTCAATCAGTGCCAATACCCATCCCTAGGGCCCCACCCCAACTTCCAGTCCAAAGCTTCTACTTTGAAGCCTTGTCGCATCACTCAACCCCAGCTTTTCTGACCTTTCCTCCAGTTTTGTCTGCCAGCTGTCCGAGTTCCGGTAATCTGCAGTCGGTGCCTTTGATAGTCAATACGGAGACGATCACCCTGCAAGGGATAATTAAACTTGAGTTATTGTTAAAGTCTCCTCAGGATTATCAGACAGTGCACCTTATAGTCATAGGAACCTAGGAACAGGAGGAGGCCATTTAGCCCCTCAAGCTATTCTGTCATTCAATGAGACCATGGCTAATGTGCGACCTAACTCTCTGCCTGCCTGTGCCCCATATCCCTCATTTGGTAACATCCATCAAACTCAGCATTAAAATTTACAATTGAACATACATCAATTGCTGTTTGCGTAAGAGAGTTTCAAACTTCTACTATTCATTGTATGTAGAGGTGCTCCCTAATTTCACTCCTGAAAGGTCTGGCTCTAATTTTTAGAGTATGCTCCCTAGTCCTAGATTCCCCACCAGCGGAAATAGTTACTCTCTATCTACCCTCTCCGTTCCCCTTAATGTCTTGAAAACTTTGATCAAATCATCCCTTAATCTTCTAAATTCTGGGAAATACAATCCTAGATTGTGTAATCTCTCCTCATAATATAACCCTTAGAGTCTAGGTATCATTCTGGTAAATCTACACTGCACTCTCTCCAAAGCCAACATATCCTGCCTAAGGTGTCGTGCCCAGAACTGCTCACAGTAACTCCAGGTGTGGTATAACCAGGGCTTTGTGTCGCTGAAGCATGACTTCTATCCCCTTGTATTCTAGACCTCACGATATAAAGGACAGCATTCCATTAGCCTTTTTGATTATTTTTTGTAGCTTGTTCATGACATTTTAATGATCTACATACCTAGACTCCCACATCTCTTTGGACCTCTACTGTCTTTAGCTTTCATCATTTAGAAAGTACCCTGTTCTATCCTTTTTAGGTTCAAAATGAACCCACTGTTTTGCCCATTCACCTAATCTATCAATATCTCTTTGTAATTTTATGCTCCTATCTACACTGCTTAAACTGCTACCTATTTTTCTGTCATCACCAAATTTGGATATGTGGTTTTCTATTCCACCATCTAAATCAAAGTTGAATAGTTAAGGCCCCAGTACAAACCTTTGCAGGACACCACGAGCTGGATCTTGTGGAGGTGGCAGGCTGGGCCGAAAAGGTGGAGGGATCCTAGCCTCGGCCTTTTCACGCCAGCCCCTCAACCACTGGCACAATCCTCTGTTGTCCCAGAGGGAAAGTTTTTAGCGCCGGAATCTCCGTCCTTTTAAAGACGAGAATCCCCACTCCAACAGTTGCCAGCCAATCACAGGGCTGGCAACTCAGCAGTATCGGCAGCACCACTAGGAGCAGTGGCCACTGCCGCTACTGCAGAGGCCTTGGACCCAGACGCAGCGCTGGAACCTTGGACTTTGAATAAGTGAGGCGGGGCTGCTGGGGCCTTTGCGAGGGAGGTTGTGGTGGGGGGGGGGGTGATTGTAAAGCCCAGGGAGAAGGGAATCGTGGGGGGTGCATTGTTTCCCATCCGGGGCCCTTCGCAGGCAACAGATTGCCCATGAAGGAGGGGCCCCCTCCCCACCAACAAGCCCGCAGACAGGACGCCTCATTTTACAAAGTGCCCTCCCGGCATTGGCAGAGGCAGCCCCTCCCTCCCCCCCACCACCACTGGTTAGATCCCGTTAATAGGCCACTTAAGGGCCTCAATTAGCCTGTGGGTGGGAAGGCTGTCATCAGCCTATCCCGCCCCTGGCAAAATCGCTTGGCGATGGGGCAGCGAGGGTCTCTCCACCCGACCACCCCCGCAGACATCTAACATGATTCTATGGGCCGCCTCGCCTCCGACCCTGCCTCGGTTGGGTGGGGGCGGGGGGCCCATAAAATCCAGCTCCACTAGTCACACTTTGCCAATTAGAATTCTTGCAAGCTCAGCCTCCAGCTTCTTAGCCAATTTCCTAACCTGGTTAATAATTTGCCTTCAATTCCATGAACCTCAACTTTAGCTAACAGCTTCTTATGAGGGACTTTATCAAATGCTTTATGGAAGTCCATATAAATAATATTCATAGGCATTCCCCTGTCCACTACTTTAGTCACCTCTTCAAAAATTCAATCAGGTTCATCACGTATGACCTACTCTTTACAAATCCATACTGGCACTTTCCAATCAGCTGAAAGTTTTCAAAATATTCAGTCACCCTTTCCTAAATAATAGACTCTAGCAATTTCCCAACAGCAGGCGTTACGCTAACTGGTTTCCTGATTTTCTCTCACCTTTCTGAAGCAGCAGAGCAGTATGCACATTTTTCTAATCTAAAAGAATGGTTCCCGAATCAAGAGGACTTTGGCAGATTATAGTTAGGGCATCTGCAATGTTCTCATCTAATTCCTTTAAAACAATGCAATGGAATCCATCTGTTCCGGAATTTGTCACTATTTAGTACCCTTTTTCTTCACTACTGTTATTCTGCTTACATTAATTTTGTTCAGTCTCTGTCCCTGATTCATTCTTAATTTTCTTGGGAAGTCTGGCATGCTGACCTCTTTCTATTGGAAGCCCTGATATAATTAAATATGCCCACATAGAAACATAGAAAATTGGAGCAGGAGTAGGCCATTCGGCCCTTCGGGCCTGCTCCGCCATTCAAAAAAGATCCATGCCATTCTATTCCCCCAACCCCATGTTCTTTAATTTTGCACACTAACCTCTTATGTGGGACCTTATCAAAAGCCTTCTGAAAATCCAAATACACCACATCCATTGGTTCTCCTTTATCTATTCTACTGGTTACATCCTCAAAATCTCCAGTAGATTTGTTAAGCATGATTTCCCTTTCGTAAACCCATGCTGACTTTGCCCAATCCCGTTTATGCTTTCCAGGTGTTCTGCTATCACATCCTTTATAACAGACTCTAGCATTTTCCTCACTACTGATGTAAGGCTAACTGGTCTGTAATTCCCTGCTTTTTCTCTCCCTCCTTTTTTAAAATAGTGAGGTTACATTTGCCACCCTCCAATCTGTAGGAACTGCTCCAGAGTCTATAGAATTTTGGAAGATGACCACCAATGTATCCACTATTTCCAGGGCCACTTCCTTTAGTACTCTGGGATGTAGATGATCAGGCCCTGGGGATTTGTCAGCCTTTAACCCCATTAATTTACCTAGCACTATCTTTTTACTAATACTGATTTCCTTCAGTTCCTCCCTCTCATTAGATCCTTGGTTTCCTAATGTTTCTGGGAGGTTATTTGTGTCCTCCTTTGTGAAGACAGAACCAAAGTATGTGTTTAATTGTTCTGCCATTTCTTTGTTCTCCATTATAATTTACCCCTTTTATGACTGTAAGGGACCCACATTTATCTTCACTAATCTTTTTCTCTTTACATATTTATCGAAGCTTTTACAGTCAGTTTTTATGTTCCCCGCAAGTTTACTCATACTCTATTACCCCTGCTTAATCAATCTCTTTGTCCTCCTTTGCTGAATTCTAAACTGCTCCCTATCCTCAGACTTGCTGCTTTTTCTGGCAATTTTATATGCCTCCGCTTTGGATCTAATACTATCCCTAATTTCTTTTGTAAGCCACAGTTGAGCCACCTTTCTGGTTTTATTTTTGCGCCAGACAGGAATGAATAATTGTTGTAATTCATGCACACGTTCTTTAAATATTATCCATTGCCTATCCACCTTCAACCCTTTTAGTAAAGTTCCCCAGTCTACCATAGCCAACTCGCGCCTCATACCTTCGTAGTTTCCTTTATTTAGATTCAGGAGCTTAGTTTCATATTCTACTACTTCACTCTCCATCTTAATAAAGAATTCTATCATGTTTGGTTGCTCCTCCCCAAGGTTCCCCGCACAACAAAATTGTTAATTAATCCTTTCTCATTGTACAATACCCAGTCTAGGATGGCCAGTTCTCCAGTTGCTTCCTCAACATAGAGGCCTGCTACCCAACCCGAACCCGACGGGACCCGACGACATGTGTCGGGTTCAGGTCGGGCAGAGTCCAGGTCAAGTCGGGTTGGACACTAATGGTAAGTGCTCTGCTGGTAAGTATTGAAATCAAAAAAAATTTACTTGAGCTGGGAGTCCGGGATGAAACTGAGTCTGCGCAGTGAGCGAGTGACGTCACTATGACATCAGCGTGCATGCGCTGCAGCATCGTGGAGCTTCCCAGTCAGAAGGTAAGTGAAGGGATGGTCAGATGGGGCTCGGGTCGGGTCGAGTCAGAGTGGGTTCGGATCGGGTCGGGCTTGAGGCAAAATCGGAGGGAAACGGACTGGGTCGGGATCGGGTCCGCTGCAGTTCGGTCAGGTTCGGGTCGGGTTCTTTTTTCTCCGACCTGAGCAGGCCGCTACACCTCAGCGTACTGGTCTAAAAAACCATCACGTACACACTCCAGGAAATCCTCCTCCACAGTATTATTGCTAATTTGGTTTGACCAATCTATATGTAGATTAACGTCACCCATGATTACATTTGTACCCTTATTGCATGCGTCTCTAATTTCCTGTTTAATGCCATCCCTTACATCTCCACCACTGTTTGGGGGCCAAAGACAACCCCCACCATTTTCTGCCCCTTGGTGTTTCTTAGCTTCACCCATACAAATTCCACATCATGATTTTCCGAGACAATACCCTTCCTCACTATTGCATTGATTTCCTCCTTTACTAAGGACGCTACCCCACCTCCGTTCCCTTTTTGCCTATGCTTCCTAAATATTGAATACCCCTGAATGTTCAGTTCCCATCCTTGGTCACCCTGCAGCTATGTCTCCGTAATTGCAACTATATCATAACCATTTATATCTATTTGTGCTGTTAATTCATCTACCTTATTGTGAATGCTCTATGCATTAAGACACAATGCCTTCAGACTTATCTTTTTAACACTGTTAGTCATCTTATCTTTATTTTGTTTCTTGCCCTTGTTTTCTCTGCCTTCCACTTTTGCTTCTTTCCTTTCTGACTTTCATTTCTATCCTCGTTTTCCCCCTCCTCTGTCTCCCTGCTCAGATTCCCATCCCCCTACCATTCTAGTTTAAACCCTCCCCGACAGCACTAGCAAACAACCACCTCCACCCACCCCCCCCACCCCCCCTGTGGAAATTGGTCGCGGTCCTGCCCAGATGCAACCCGTCCAGCTTGTATTGGTCCCACCTTCCCCAGAACTGGTCCCAATGTCCCAGGAATCTGAATCCCTCCCCCTACACCATTTCTCCAGCCACGTATTCATCTGATTCCGATTTCCATATTTTCATTGACAATAACACTATTATCATTTTCAAGGGCCCCACATTGCTCCTTTCCACTCTTTTCTTTTATCAAGTAGAGCTCTTGCCCCTTGGGGGTATAAGTTGGTCTGTGTCTTTTTTAACACATCCAATTGATCTTCTGTTGTTTTATCCATTAACAAATGCAGTTTACTATGGACAATCTCAGTCCCATCAAAGTCAGCCTTATCTAAATCTAGAATCTTAGTACTGTTTTACGTTTCTCCCTTTCACACAATAATTGAATTCGATCATATTATGATCGCTATTAAATAAATAATAGTCTAGGAACAAGCTCTGCAGAAATTAACACATCAGTTTTTTGACTGGCCCAGGATTTTATCAGCTTTTTATTTTGGGGAGGGTAGTGGGGGAAGGAGACCTATCTCATTATGTTTCTACCCTGATAGACAGGCAGCACATTCTGAATGCTATTTCGAATTCTGCTGCTAGAAGCTGGACCGGAAACAATTCTACAGAATGATAGTAGAATCCTCAGTGATTTCCCCCTCCCCACCTGAAACACGATGGCCCATTGTAGCATTCCCCATCATTATTCTGTCTAGGATCAGCTAACTCAGCTGACAGGGTTTGAATCTGGGGCATTCCTGGTTGGATAAACTTACTGAGGCATCAGAAGAGCCCTATTACTTTTTAACTTGCAGCTCACCCATTTGGCATTTGGCTCACTGTTCACCAGTGTTTCGCGGCTCACTGTCACAAAGCAGCTGAAATGAGGATTTCATCACATGACTGAAAAAACCTGTAATTCTCCACATTCTGAGACAGGGTCCATTGCTTCAATATGTTATCATAACCATAATATGAATGGTACTTACCCCTGCACCATTGCATATTCAGCAAGGTGACTGTAGAAAAGCTTTGAGGACTGATAAATCGCATCATTCCGAATGTCCTCCAGATTTCCCAGAATGGTATTAGCTCGTCCATCTGTACAGATTATAACCTGAAAAATACACAAAGTAATTAAAATTGTTGAATTTCTCTGTAAATCACTCTTAAAATGAACTGCTAATCCCACATAAAGTCAGTATCAGGGAAGTTCTACATCACTGCTATGGGTAGCAGAAAAACTCGCACATTAGTTTCCTCATCCTTCCCCATAGCAGAGACAGATGCTAACACTCATACAACGCCTTGTGTCTGGTTACACTGTCGCTCTAGTAGAACAAAAGAGGCAGCTTACCTGCCTGATAGCAGAAGTGGCAACGCTAGACACAAGAACACAATTGCTGCAATCAGCATTAATTTTTCCCCTTTTAAAAAAAAGTTCAAATGTTTCAAAAAATCTGAACATTCTATCCTCTAAGATCAATGAGCCACGTTGCTAGTGTTTGTAGCAGAATTGTATTCTCCAGGATCCACTGGTATTGATTGGTGCCCTCCAGGACTGACCAGTGCCCCCCAGGACTGACCGGTGCCCACCTCCACCATCCAGGACTAACTGATGCTGACCCTTCCATGGTTGTGGGTCAATAGAAAGGCACATCGATTACTTGGAGCTGGCAGATATCATGACCTACCTGCCTGACACAGCTGGAGTGTCCAGTAACTGCCCACTATTGGGATTGAGGATAAGGCCACTTCTCTGGAACCCCATCCAGCTCTCCCTTGATGCCCTTTGAGAGGACCGATCCAAACTTCACTGCTGTCAATGCTATTCTGTATAGAAGGATTTGTGACAGCTAGGTTGGTGGGGATGAGGTCTAGCATGTTATTCCACCATGATGGTTCTATTACCACTTGTTGCAAAATCTTCACAACTGCCCAAGATTTCACTTTATCTGTCAGTCCTACTTTTCCTAACTATTTGTCTTCTTGTTCTATACTTAGAAAGGCCCTCACCATTCCTTCAATTTCTATTTTTGTCATGGTTACTATTTCCCAATTGTGCTACTGCTCTCACATCAGAATCATAGAATGATACAGCACAGGAAGAGGCCATTCAGCCCTTTGTGCCTGTGCCAGCTCTTTCCCATAGCCCTGCAAATTTTTCACCTTCAAGTATTTATCCAATTCCCTTTTGAAAGTTATTAATTAATTTGCTTCCACTACCCCTTCAGACAGTGCAATCCAGATCATTGGAATTTGCGTTAAAAAATTCCCATCTCCCCTCTTTTTTTTGCCAATTACCTTAAATCTGTATCCTTTGGTTACCAACCCTCCTGCCTGTGAAAAGTTTCCCCTTAGTTACTCTATCAAAACACTTAATGATTTTGAGCACATATCAGATCTCCCCTGAACCTTCTCTGCTCCAAGAAGACAACCACCAGTTCCTCTTATATAAAAGCAAAATACCGCGGATGCTGGAAATCTGAAACAAAAACAAGAAATGCTGGAACCACTCAGCAGGTCTGGCAGCATCTGTGAAAAGAGAAGCAGAGTTCCTCTTGTCTCATCACATACTTGAAGTATTTCATCCCTGGTATCATCCATCTTTTGGATAAGACCCCATCTGCCCTCTCAGGCTGACATAATACATCCCATGGCACTATTCAAAGAGCAGGGAAATTATCCCTGGGTGTCCTGGCCAATATTTGTCCCTCAAGCAACATCATAAATAACCAGATTATCTGGTCATTAACACTTTGCTGTTTGTGGGAGCTTGCTGTGCACAAATTGACTACCATGTTTCCTACATTACAACAGTGACACACTTCAAAAAAAAAACTGCTTCATTGGCTGTAAAGTGCTTTGAGTCGTCTGGTGGTCATGAAAAACACTATTCAAGTGGAAGTCTTTCTGTTCTTTCTTTCTGGTGCCATTCAATAAGTCTCCACTGCACCTTTCCAATGTCTTGACATTTTCCCAAATTTGTATCCACACAGTCACTGCCCCATTAATCCCATGGGATTTAATTTTGTTAAGAAGTCTATTATGTGGTGCATTATTAAATGCCTTTTGAAAGTCCATATACACAACATCAACAGCATCAACTCTCTCTGTTAATTCACCAAAGAACACAATCATGTTTGTCAAACATGATTTGCTTTTAACAAATCCTTGCTGGTTTTCCTTTATCCACCCATATGCCAATTAATTCTGGCCTGGATTATTGTCTCTAAAAGTTACATACCACCAACATAAGGCTAACTGGCCTGTTATTCAGGTACCATTCTAGTAAATATCCTCTGCACCCGCTCTCAGGCCTTGACAGACTTCCTAAAGTGTGGTTGCAGAATTGAACACAATACTCCAGCTGAGTACTAACTGTGTCGGAAATGTATAAATGACCTGCTCAGATTGGCTGGAGCAAGTGATGATCCCGAAGCTGATATTAAGTTTTTCTCCTTGGTTCCATGTGTGTAATACAGTGGGCAGACAAGGCATGTATTTGAATGCTTGATCAGCCTTGATGCCAAACACCAAATGATTATGCAGAATCCTGACATCTGGCTTTTGCATGTGTTTGGCTGTGTGGTGTGAAAGCCACTTCAGAATGAGTGATCTCAATGCATGCGGACAATGTGTGTGATGCATCTTTTGACATGTCATTGAATCTTCACTGTCTACTGCAGGATAAACACTCCCATAACCAGCGGGAATGGGCAAGGACAGGTGGAGAAGTGCCAGTTATCAGACTTGTCAACAGCTGAGGAGGAGGCTGATGAAACTGCATGAGAGGAGGGAGGCAGATCTGTGGAAGATGGTGAGGCAGGATCCTCAAGACATAAAGATGAAGTGTCCACAAGAGGAACATGAGTGGAACTGTCTCCCACATGCTGTACATTGGTATAGGGTAAATAAGATTATAGAGATGAATATGTGGCTCAAAGACTGGTGTAGGAGAAATGGGTTTCAATTATGGGGCATTGGCACCAGTACTGGGGAAAGTGGGAGCTGTACCGTTGGGACAGTCTTCATCTGAACCCTGCTGGGACCAGTGTTCTGGCAAATCATATAACTGGGGCAGTAGAGAGGACTTTAAACTAAATAGTGGAGGGAAGGGATCATGTGAGGGAAGATGTGGTAAATTAAAAGGGATACAACAAGGTAATAGAGCAGGATAGTGAATTGGGTAATGACAACCAGAGTGTGACAGGAAGGGTCAGAGCATGCAAACTTAAGAGTACACCAGCAGATAGGCCCAGAGACTGCAAAAATGATAAAAAGACAGAGTTAAAGACTCTGTATCTGAATGCATGCAGCATTCATAACAAAATGGATGAAATATTAGCACAGAAATAAATAAATAGGTATGACCTGATAGCCATTACAAAGACATAGTTGGAAGGTGACCAAGGCTGGGACCTGAATACAGAAGGATTTTTGACATTTAGGAAAGACAGGAAGCTAGGAAAAGGTGGTGGGGTAGCTCTGTTAATTAAAGATGACATTAGTACAGTCGTGAGAGATGACCTTAGCACGAAAGAGCAAGATGTAGAATCAATTTGGATATAAATAAGAAATAGGAATGGTAAGAGGACACTAAGAGTCATAGAGTCAGACAGCATAGAAACAGGCCCTTCGGCCCACCGCGTCCATGCCAACCATAATGCCTATCTATACTAATCCCACCTGCCTGTATTAATTCCATATCCCTCTATGCCTTGCTCATTCAAGTACCTGTCCAGATGCCTCTGAAATGTCGCTACTGTTCCTGCCTCCACCACCTCCTCAGGCAGCTCATTCCAGATACCCACTATTCTTTGTGAAAAAATTACCCCTTTGATCCCCTTTAAACCTCCTCCCTCTCACCTTAAATCTATGCCCTCTAGTTTTAGTCACCCCTACCATGGGAAACAGACTCTGGCTATCTACCCTATCTATGCCTCTCATAATTTTATATATCTCTATCATGTTCCCTCTCAGCCTCCTTCTCTCCAGAGAAAACAGACCCAGCCTATCCAATCTCTCTTTATAACTCAAGCCCTCCAAACCAGGCAACATCCTTCTGAATCTTTTCTGCACCCTCTCCAGCTTAATCACATCTTTCCTGTAGTGCGGCGACCAGAACTGCACACACTACTCCAAATGCGACCTAACCAACGTTATGTACAACTGTAACATGACGTCCCAACTCTTGTACTCAGTGCCTCGGCCGATGAATGCAAGCATGCCATACACCTTCTTCACCACCCTGTCTACCTGTGTTGCAATGTTCAGGGAACTATGTACTTGCACCCCCAAGGTCTCTCTGCTCAACGACACTCCCCAGGGCCCTGCCATTCACTGTAAATGTCCTGCCCTGGTTTAACTTCCCAAAATGCATCACTTCACACTAGTCTGCGTTAAATTCCATTTGCCACTCCCTTGCCCACTTTCCCAGTTTATCTATATCCTGTTGTAACCTTAGACAACCTTCTTCACTGTCCACTATACCACCAATTTTGGTGTCATCTGCAAACTTACTAATCATGCCCCTTACATTCACATCCAAGTCATTAATATATATGACAAACAACAGAGGGCCCAGCACTGATCCCTGCGGCACACCACTGGTCACCGGCCTCCGATCTGAAAAACAACCCTCCACTACCACCCTCTGCCTCCTATCACCAAGCCAATTTTGTATCCAATTTTCTAGCTTACCCTGGATCCCATGTGTTCGAACCTTCTGGACCAGCCTATCATGCGGGACCTTGTCAAAGGCCTTGCTAAAGTCCATGTAGACAACGTCCATCGCCCTGCCCTCGTCAATCCTCTTGGTCACCTCATCGAAAAACTCAATCAAATTCGTGAGACATGATTTCCCACGCACAAAGCCATGCTGACTATCCCTAATCAGACCATGCCTTTCCAGATGCATATAAATCCTGTCTCTCAGAATCCCTTCCAATAACTTTCCCACCACTGATGTAAGGCTCACCGGCCTGTAGTTCCATGGCTTATCCCTGCTGCCCTTCTGAAATAAAGGCACATTAGCTATCCTCCAGTCTTCCGGTACCTCACCCATGGCTAACGATAATACAAAAATCTCTGCCAGGGCCCCAGCAATCTCCTCCCTTGCTTCCCATAGCATCCTAGGATACACCTGGTCAGGCCCTGGGGATTTATCCACCTTAATGCGCTTCAAAACCTCCAACACCTCCTCCTTTGTAATGTTGATATGCTCCAGGATATCGCTGTTCCCTCCCTTGAGCTCACTAGCTTCCATGACCTTCTCCACGGTAAATACAGACGAGAAATATTCATTTAAGACCTCGCCTATTTCCTGTGGCTCCACACATAGATTGCCACACTGTTCCTTAAGGGGATCTACTCTCTCCCTAACTACCCTTTTACTCTTAATATACTTATAGAATCTTTTAGGATTCTCCTTTATCTTATCTGCCAGGGAAATCTCATGGCCCCTTTTTGCTCTCCTAATTTCCTTCTTAAGTGTACTCCTACATCCCCTATACTCCTTGAGGGACTCACTCGATCCCAGCTGCCTATACCTGATATATGCCTCCCTCTTTGTCCTGACCAGACCCTCAATATCCCTCGTCAACCAAGGTTCCCTAAACTTGCCAGCCTTGCCCTTCCATCTTACAGGAACACGCCAACCCTGAACTCTTCCTATCTCACTTCTAAAAGCCTCCCACTTGCCAGACGTCCCTTTACCTGTAAACAGCCTCTCCCATTCAACTTTTGAGAGTTCCTGTCTGATGCCATCGAAATTAGCCTTCCCCCAATTTAAGACTTCAACCCGAGGACCAGTCCTATCCTTTTCCAAAACTATCTTGAAGCTAACAGAGTTATGATTACTGGTCCCAAAGTGCTCCCCCACTGACACATCAACCACCTGCCCATCCTCATTTCCTAAGAGGAGGTAGAGTGTAGCCCCTTCTCTAGTCGGGCCATCCACATACTGCTTCAGAAAACTATCCTGGACACATTTAACAAATTCTTCCCCATCTGATCCCTCTAAGGCAGTCCCAGTCAATATTAGGGAAGTTAAATTCACCTACTATTACAACCATATAATTCCTACACCTATCTGTGATTTCCCTACAGATACGCTCCTCCACTTCCTTCTGACTATTGGGGGGCCTATAGTATAATCCCATCAAAGTGATCACCCCTTTCTTATTTCTAAGTTCTACACATATGGCCTTGCTGGACATTCCCCCCGGGATATCCTCTCTAAGTACTGCTGTGATGTCCTCCCTAATCAATAGTGCAATTCCCCCTCCTCTCTTACCTCCACCTCTGTCACGCCGGAAGGATCGGTACCCCGGGACATTGAGCTGCCAGTCCTGCCCATCCCTCAACCACGTTTCCGTAATAGCTATAATATCACAATCCCATGTACGGATCCATGCTCTGAGTTCATCTGCCTTACCTGTAAGGCTTCTTGCATTAAAGTAAATGCAGTTTAGCCTACCAGACCTTCCACGCTCCCTGTCCTGCCCCTGCCCGGCCTGCCTACTGGACTTGCTTGCTTTAACCTCTACATTTGCCTCAACTATCTCATCTGAGAGACTACTACTTTGGGTCCCACCCCCCTGCAAGACTAGTTTAAACCCTCCCAAGTAGTACTAGCAAACCTCCCCGCAAGGATATTGGTCCCCCTCCAGTTTAGATGCAACCCGCCCTTCTTGTACAGGTTACCTCTGCACCAGAACACATCCCAATGATCCAAGTAGCTGAAGCCCTCCTGCCCAGACCAGCTCTTCAGCCACGCATTCATTTGCCTTATCCTCCTATTCCTACCCTGACTAGCACGTGGCACAGGAAGTAATCCTGAGATTACAACCCTAGAGGTCCTGCTTTTTAACCTTCTGCCGAACTCCCTATATACACTTTGCAGGACCTCATCTCTTTTCCTGCCTATGTCATCAGTACCAATATGGACCACAACCTCTGGCTGCTCACCCTCCCCTTTCAGAATGTCCTGCAGCCGCTCCGAGACATCCTTGACCCTAGCACCAGGGAGGCAACATACCATCCTGGAGTCTCATCTGTGGCCACAGAAACGCCTATCGGCACCCTTACGACAGAATCCCCTATCACTAGGAGTAACCTCGGAGGAGTTTAAAGGCCTCCTAACAGTTGCTACATTGTGGGACAGAGTATTCAGGAAGAAACAAATGGGCCTGTAAGAAAGGTACTAGAATAATTATGGATGACTTTAATCTACATGTAGACTGGGAGAATCAGATTGGCAATGCTCGGCTGGAAAATGAGTTCACAGAGTGCATTTGGGACAATTTCTTAGAACAGTACGTTCTTGTGCCAACCAAAGAGCAGGCTATTCTAGACCTGGTAATGTGCAATGAGACATGATTAATCAATAACCTCATGGTAAAGGAGCCTCTAGGTGACAGCGATCATAACATGATAGAATTTCATGTTCAGTTTGAAGGTGAGAAGTGTAGGTCTAAGACTAGTGTTTAAACCTAAATAAAGGTCATTTTCAGGGTATGAAAGAAGAGTTGGCTAAAGTGAACTGGAAAACCAGGTTAAAAGTTAGGACAGTAGAGATGCAGTGGCAGACTTTTAAGGAGATATTTAATAACTCTCAGCAAAGATTTCGCCCAGCAAGAAAGAAAGATTCTTTGAGAAGGATGCATCATCCGTGGCTAAATAAGGAAGTTAAGGATAGTAAAAGCAAAATACTGCGGATGCTGGAAATCTGAAATAAAAACAAGAAATGCTGGAACCACTCAGCAGGTCTGGCAGCATCTGTGGAAAGAAAAGCAGAGTTCACGTTTCGGGTCAGTGACCCTTCTTCGGAACTGGTTAAGGATAGTATCATCTTGAAAGAAACACTGTACAATTCTGTGAAGATCATTGGCAAGTCAGAAGATTGGACAGATGTTAATAACCAGCAAAGGATAACTTAAAAAAAGGAGGGAGAAATTAGAGAATGAGAGAAAGCTCGCTAGAAATATAAAAACAGATAGTAAGAGTTTCTACAGGTATTTAAAAAGGAAAAGAGTATCTTGAGCAAGTGTTGGTCCTCCAGAGAGAGTCTGGGAAACTAATAATGGAAAACAAGGAAATAGCGTAAGTGTTGAACAGGTATTTTATTTATTTATTATTTAGAGATACAGCACTGAAACAGGCCCTTCGGCCCACCAAGTCTGTGCCGACCAACAACTACCCATTTATACTAATCCTACATTAACACAAGTCACAAGGCGAGCCGCCTTAAACAGTGTTCAAATCACACGCAGCTTCCACAGTGCGGACTGCGACACCGACCACTCCCTGGTGTGCAGCAAGGTTAGACTCAGACCAAAGAAGTTGCATCATTCCAAGCAGAAGGGCCACCCACGCATCAACACTAGCAGAATTTCTCACCCACAGCTGTTACAAAAATTTCTAAATTCACTTGTAACAGCCCTTCAAAACACTCCCACAGGGGATGCTGAGACCAAGTGGGCCCACATCAGAGACGCCATCTATGAGACAGCTTTGACCACCGACGGCAAAAGTGCGAAGAGAAATGCAGATTGGTTTCAATCTCATAATGAAGAGCTGGAACCTGTCATAGCCGCTAAGCGCATTGCACTGTTGAACTACAAGAAAGCCCCCAGTGATTTAACATCCGCAGCACTTAAAGCAGCCAGAAGCACTGCACAAAGAACAGCCAGGCGCTGCGCAAACGACGACTGGCAACACCTATGCAGTCATATACAGCTGGCCTCAGACACCGGAAACATCAGAGGAATGTATGATGGCATGAAGAGAGCTCTTGGGCCAACCATCAAGAAGATCGCCCCCCTCAAATCTAAATCAGGGGACATAATCACTGACCAACACAAACAAATGGACCGCTGGGTTGAGCACTACCTAGAACTGTACTCCAGGGAAAATGCTGTCACTGAGACTGCCCTCAATGCAGCCCAGCCTCTACCAGTCATGGATGAGCTGGACATACAGCCAACCAAATCGGAACTCAGTGATGCCATTGATTCTCTAGCCAGTGGAAAAGCCCCTGGGAAGGACAGCATTACCCCTGAAATAATCAAGAGTGCCAAGCCTGCTATACTCTCAGCACTACATGAACTGCTATGCCTGTGCTGGGACGAGGGAGCAGTACCCCAGGACATGCGCGATGCCAATATCATCACCCTCTTTAAAAACAAAGGTGACCGCGGTGACTGCAACAACTACCGTGGAATCTCCCTGCTCAGCATAGTGGGGAAAGTCTTTGCTCGAGTCGCTCTGAACAGGTTCCAGAAGCTGGCCGAGCGTGTCTACCCTGAGGCACAGTGTGGCTTTCGTGCAGAGAGATCGACCGTTGACATGCTGTTCTCCCTTCGTCAGATACAGGAGAAATGCCGTGAACAACAGATGCCCCTCTACATTGCTTTCATTGATCTCACCAAAGCCTTTGACCTCGTCAGCAGACGTGGTCTCTTCAGACTACTAGAAAAGATTGGATGCCCACCAAAGCTACTAAGTATCATCACCTCATTCCATGACAATATGAAAGGCACAATTCAACATGGTGGCTCCTCCTCAGAGCCCTTTCCTATCCTGAGTGGCGTGAAACAGGGCTGTGTTCTCGCACCCACACTTTTTGGGATTTTCGTCTCCCTGCTGCTTTCACATGCGTTCAAGTTCTCTGAAGAAGGAATTTTCCTCCACACAAGATCAGGGGGCAGGTTGTTCAACCTTGCCCGTCTAAGAGCGAAGTCCAAAGTACGGAAAGTCCTCATCAGGGAACTCCTCTTTGCTGACGATGCTGCTTTAACATCTCACACTGAAGAGTGCCTGCAGAGTCTCATCGACAGGTTTGCGGCTGCCTGCAATGAATTTGGCCTAACCATCAGCCTCAAGAAAACAAACATCATGGGGCAGGATGTCAGAAATGCTCCATCCATCAATATTGGCGACCACGCTCTGGAAGTGGTTCAAGAGTTCACCTACCTAGGCTCAACTATCACCAGTAACCTGTCTCTAGATGCAGAAATCAACAAGCGCATGGGAAAGGCTTCCACTGCTATGTCCAGACTGGCCAAGAGAGTGTGGGAAAATGGCGCACTGACACGGAACACAAAAGTCCGAGTGTATCAGGCCTGTGTCCTCAGTACCTTGCTCTATGGCAGCGAGGCCTAGACAACGTATGTCAGCCAAGAGCGACGTCTCAATTCATTCCATCTTCGCTGCCGCCGGAGAATACTTGGCATCAGGTGGCAGGACCGTATCTCCAACACAGAAGTCCTCGAGGTGGCCAACATCCCCAGCTTGTTCACACTACTGAGTCAGCGGCACTTGAGATGGCTTGGCCATGTGAGCCGCATGGAAGATGGCAGGATCCCCAAAGACACATTGTACAGCGAGCTCGCCACTGGTATCAGACCCACTGGCCGTCCATGTCTCCGCTATAAAGACGTCTGCAAACGCGACATGAAATCCTGTGACATTGATCACAAGTCGTGGGAGTCAGTTGCCAGCGTTCGCCAGAGCTGGCGGGCAGCCATAAAGACAGGGCTAAAATGTGGCGAGTCGAAGAGACTTAGTAGTTGGCAGGAAAAAAGACAGAGGCGCAAGGGGAGAGCCAACTGTGTAACAGCCCCGACAAACAAATTTCTCTGCAGCACCTGTGGAAAAGCCTGTCACTCCAGAATTGACCTTTATAGCCACTCCAGGCGCTGCTTCACAAACCACTGACCACCTCCAGGGGCATATCCATTGTCTCTCGAGATAAGGAGGCCCAAAAGAAAGAAAAGAAGAATTAACCCCATATTCTCTACTACATCCCCACCGTTCTCCTACCACCTACCTACACTAGGGGCAATTTACAACGGCCAATTTACCTATCAACCTGCAAGTCTTTGGCTGTGGGAGGAAACCGGAGCACCCGACGGAAACCCACGCTGTCACAGGGAGAACTTGCAAACTGCGCACAGGCAGTACCCAGAACTGAACCCGGGTCGCTGGAGCTGTGAGACTGCGGTGCTAACCACTGCGCCGCCCTATTTATACCTTCACTGTAGAAGACTTAGAAAATTTCCCAAAGATACTTGAAAATCAAGAGGTGAAAGGAAGGGAGGAACTTAAAACAATCACCATCACCAGGGAAAAGATGCTGGGAAAACTATTAGAACTAAAGGCTGACAAGTCCCCAGGACCAGATGGTCTGCATCCTAGGGTCTTAAAAGAAGTGACTGCAGAGATAGTAGAGGCATTGATTATAATCTTCCAAAATTCCTTAGATTTTGGAAGTGTCCCAGTGGATTGGAAAATCGCATATGTAACACATTTATTCAAGAAAGAAGGGAGACAGAAAGCAGGAAACTATAGGCCAGTTAGCCGAACATCTGTCATAGGGGAATTGCTAGAATCCATTATGAAGGAGGTTATAGCAGGATGCATCGAAATGCATAATGGGATCAGGCAGAGTCAACATGGTTTTGTGCAAGGGAAATCATGTTTAACTAATGTATTAGAGTTATTTGAGGAAGTAATAAGCAAGATGGATAAAGGGGAACCTGTAGATATGGTGTATTTGGATAAAGATAGGTTAAGTAATTGGGCAAAAATTTGGCAGATGAGTATTCTGTGGGAAAATGTGAACATGTTCACTTTGGCAGGGAGAACAGAAAAGCAGCATACTATTTAAATAGAGAGAGATTGCAGAATGCTGCGAGGGATCTGGGTGTCCTGGTACATAAATCAGAAAAGTTAGTATGCAGGTACAGCATTTGATAAGGTTCCATATCAAAGGTTACTACACAAAATAAGAGCGCATGGTGTAGGGAATAATATATTAGCATGGATAAAGGACTGGTTAGCTAACAGGAATCAGAGTAGGGATAAATGGGTCTTTTTCAAGTTGGCAAGCTTTAACTAGTAGAGTGCCACAAGGGCCAGTGCGAGAGCCTCAACTATTTACAATCTATGTAAATGACTTGGATGCAGGGACCGAATGTATGGTAGCTAAATTTGCCAATGACACCAAGATAGGTAGGAAAGTAAGTTGTCAAGAGGAAGTAAGGAGGTCTGCAAAGGGATATAGATAGGTCAAGTGAGTGGGCAAAAATTTGGCAGATGGAGTATAATGTGGGAAAATGTGAACTTGTCCAATTTGGCAGGAATAGAAAAGCAGAATATTATTTAAATAGAGAGAGACTGCAGAACTTGGTGGTACAGAGGGATCTGGGTGTCCTGGTACATGAATCACAGAAAGGTGAGTATG
The DNA here is from genome assembly GCF_036365525.1 of Heterodontus francisci. Classification (NCBI taxonomy): domain Eukaryota; kingdom Metazoa; phylum Chordata; class Chondrichthyes; order Heterodontiformes; family Heterodontidae; genus Heterodontus; species Heterodontus francisci. The sequence continues at coordinate 38,846,430 of NC_090411.1, read as the reverse complement.
CAGGTACAGCAAGTGATTAGGAAGGCAAATGGAATGTTGGTGTTTATTGTAAGGAGAATGGAATATAAAAGTAGGGAGGTTTTACTGCAGCTGTACAGGGCCTTGCTGAGACTACATCTGGAGTACTGTGTACAGTTTTGGTCTCCTTATTTGAAAAAGGATACAATTGTGTTAGAGGCAGTTCAGAGAATGTTCATTTGACTCATTCCTGGGATGAAGGACTTATCTCGTGAAGAAAGGTTGTAGAGTTGGGCCTATACCCATTGGAGTTTAGAAGAAAGAGAGGTGATCTTGTTGAAACATATAGATTCCTGAGGGGACTTGATACGGTGGATATCAGGAAGATGTTTCCTCTTGTGGTGGGGGGGGGGGGGGGGGGGAAACCAGAACTCGGGGATACAGTTTAAAAATAAGAGGTCTCCCTTTTAAGATGGAGATGAGATTTTTATTTGTTCTCAGAGGGTCTTTAGTCTGTGGAATTCTCTTCCCCAGAAATCAGTGGAGGCTGGGTCATTGAATTTATTCAAGGTTGAGTTAGAGAGATTTTTGATAGACAAGGGAGTCAAAGGTTATGGGGGGAAAGTGAAGTTGAGACCACAACCAGATCAGCCAGGACCTTATCAAATGATGGAGCTGGCTCAAAGGGTCGAAAGGCCTACTCCTGTCCCTATGTTCCTATGCACTGATGCTTAATGTTCCTCTGTTTGTGTCTCCACCGCAGGTGTCCACAGTTGAGAGCCAGAATGCCGTGAGGGTCCACAATCCTCCACTGGGGAGCAAGATGCCAATGTTCCAGAGGGTGCAACCTGCCTCTTCTTCCACCTCCACCAGCGCAGATACATCCACACGGTCCACTGGAGGGGGCCTGGGCGAGGGTGCTTAGGATTAGAAGCAGGCTCACAATCTACTCGTCATGACACAGACAGGTCCCAACAGCTGAGGGAGGATGTGCCAGTTGGGCCCCTTGACAATCGGAACACTGCTGGGGACCAGTCCCCTGCTCAAGCACATGCTCATGATGATCCTCTGTTTGTTGCTAAGAGAAGTCTGCTGGATGTGCAGCAAACCCATGTGGAACACATGTCAGAGATGCCGGAGGTCATGTGTGACTGTGCGTGCTATGGAGGAGTCCATGCAAGCCATGATGTCTGCCATGTCCCAGGCTGAGCATATGGCTTCCTCAGTCGAGAGTTTGACGAGCTCTGTGTAGAGTCTGCTTGAGCACTCGAGCCATATGCAATCTGACCTGCACTGCATCGCTGTAGCCATGGGCTTGGTGCAGCAGTGGTTAAGCAAGAGGGGGATAAGCAAGAGGGGGATAAGGCACCTGGATCTCCCTCCCGGTACCCCTTCCCCTCAGCGAGACAGGCAGGTGCCATCATGCACCTAGATGGAGGAGAAGCGCATGCCAGCTTCCCTAGAATCTACCTCTCAGGATATCCCCAGGGTAAGTGGCATCTTGTCCTCCCCACTCCCCTGACATTGACCCCCTTACCTCCAGCAGGCGAGCACACAGGGGATACTCAAGCACCAGTGCTGCAGCCCCCAGTAGGATTGATCCATCAAGGCCCCATACCTCCAGAGGATACCCGCCACGGTCATGCAGAGCATCGGGGCAGCACACTGAGCGGACTGCCCCCACCTCAGCTGCTGAAGTCAGGGTTGCACCTAGACGTAGTGGTAGGGAAAGAAAAAGAAACATTTTTGAACACGAAGATGGCATGGGTGTTGTAAATATTGTACATAGATTCATGACGTTTCAAATTGGATTTATTTGCTTCAATATTTGATGCACTCTCATAAATCATTCACTGTTTCAGTTGGAAAGGAAATGATTATTGGAGGCCTATGGCAGGAACGCACTGATGATAATGCATTTCTGAAAGCTTCCAGTTTCCTTTCATAATTGACATTTGAATCTTCAGTCTTCAATGATGGCTATTTGTCATTTAGAGAGTTTGCACATGTTTTCTTACCAACGTGCCTTACAATTGTAGTTCTGTGGTCACCCCCTTACATTCCTTGCATAGGTGTTACTGCGGGTCCATCGTAACCCAGAAAAGATTTAATCTGCCAGTCACATCAAAGTGCTGCAACACTGTAGCATCCTCAGTGTGAAGGGCAATGGCTTGATGCAGGATACTATTTCCATGGAGACGCAAGTCACTTTCAATTAAGCTGATAACAGACAGGCTGTTAGGCACATCTCCACTGCAGGTTCACATGCTGTTGCCAGAAGACCCTTCTTTTAGATTGCAGCAATGAATCAGAACACCAACTACGTGAAGATATTTTGAGGATTTTGTTTTCCTCCTAACATTCCTTTATTAAGAACCTCAATGTTGACTGAAACATGCAAATATGATGTTCTCCCTGATGTCCCTTACACATCTCTCCATGGCCCTTATATCCATAATGGCACCATTTGCATTGCTGTCCTCCTCACCCTCTTCATAGTCATCCTCATCTAAGGAGGACTGGTGTTCCTCCTGTTCCTCCGCATGCAAAATGTGACTGTCGAATTGCCAGGTTGTGCAATGCACAGCAGACGACGATTATTTGTGAGATCCTCTGTGGTGCGTACTGAAGAGCCCCTCCAGACAGGCAGCTAAAGAGGATTTTCAGCATGCCAATGGTGTGTTCGATGATGGCTCTGGTGAATACGTGAGCAGCATGGTATGCTCTTCAGCTGTGCTTTGGGGGTGCCGTACTGGTGTCATCATCATTGGTGTAGTTGAATCCCATTACCCTCTCTACGATGCCGTAGAATACACAACCCGAAGTCGACCTTCCTCCCTACAAATCCAATTGCCCCCTGTGACTGTGACCATTCTCTCTGCCAGCCAGTATCCTAATTTCACCCCTATGTAGACAGCACTCATCCCTCCTTTTAGGCCCCTCATGATCATCTATTTGTCATTCATTCATCAATTCACCACCCCCTGCAACAGCTCACATCCAGCTTCAGCATCAATAACAACTACACACCCTGAACGCTACCCTTCTCTCTCGTCTGCTCCTCCACCCACCCGAAACCCCTTTCCTGCCCGAGTACCCTCTCCTGGTCCTCCATGCACCCGATAAACCCACCGTGTCCCCATCGGCTACCCTCTCCTGCTCCTCCATGCAAATCCCCCATGCCTTCGCCACCACTCGCCTGAAAAGAATCGTCCTTGCTGGTCCATTCCGCTGTTGGCTTTCCTTGTGCTGATGAGTGCAAGACATAAAACCACTGACTTCAGGCAAACAACTGTACAAAACCGACTGGTGTACGTTTAAGCGAATATGAACCGGGTGGCATGGGAATACCATTTGCCGCTAACTTAATATGGTAGGTAGGACTTAATTTAGAATAAGTGTAAGGTAACGAGTATTCATGAGATGGAAATGCATGCAAAGCTGCATTCCGCCACCATGCAGACCACTGCAAACACACCACTGACTTAATTGCAAAACAGAAATCTGTTGTGGGAAATCCAAAAGAAACAAATCACGCCCAATTAAATCAGCCCGCCGCCACCAAATCACGCCCAATTAAATCAGCCCGCCGCCACCAAATCACGCCCAATTAAATCAGCCCGCCGCCACCAAATCACGCCCAATTAAATCAGCCCGCCGCCACCAAAGCTGATCTTTGCAGGGCCCATAAAATTCATGCCCCCTTATCTTTCCTCCTCTATTCTTCCTAAAGCACAGTAATCATGTAGACTTCTGTTGCATTCAATTTCTTCAGTCTATTTTCATATGTTTATTTACTTCTAATTCAAAACTCAGCTATATTTTGGTACAAAGAACAGTACAGCACAGGAACAGGCCATCCGGACCCCAAGCCTGCGCCGATCTTGATGCCTGCCTAAACTAAAACCTTCTGTACTTCCGGGGTCCGTAAACGTCTCTTTGGTACCTGCTTCCACCACCTCCCCCGGCAACAAGTTCCAGGCACTCACCACCCTCTGTGTAAAGAACTTGCCTCGCACATCCCCTCTAAACTTTGCCCCTGTCACCTTAAACCTGTGTCCCCTAGGAACTGACTCTTCCACCCTGGGAAAAAGCTTCTGACTATCCACTCTGTCCATGCCGCTTATAACTTTGTAAACCTCTATCATGTCATCCCTCCACCTCCGTCGTTCCAGTGAAAACAATCTGAGTCTATCCAACCTCTCCTCATAGCTGATGCCCTCCAGACCAGGCAACATCCTGGAAAACCTCTTCTGTACCCTCTCCAAAGCCTCCACGTCCTTCTGGTAGTGTGGCAACCAGAATTGCACACAATATTCTAAGTGTGGCCGAACTGAAGTTCTGTACAGCTGCAGCATGACTTGCCAATTTTTATACTCTATGCCCCAACCGATGAAGGCAAGCATGCCGTATGCCTTCTTGACTACCTTATCCACCTGCGTTGCCCCTTTCAGTGACCTGTGGACCTGTACGCCCAGATCTCTCTGCCTGTCAATACTCCTAAGGGTTCTGCCATTTACTGTATACTTCCCACCTGCATTAGACCTTCCATTACGAATTACATCACATTTGTCCGGATTAAACTCCATCAGCCATTTCTCCGCCCAAGTTTCCAACCGATCTATATCCTGCTGTATCCTCCGACAATCCTCATCACTATCCGCAACTCCACCAACCTTTGTGTCGTCCGCAAGCTTACTAATCAGACCAGCTACATTTTCCTCCAAATCATTTATATATACTACAAACAGCAAAGGTCCCAGCACTGATCCCTGCAGAACACCACTAGTCACAGCCCTCCATTCAGAAAAGCACCCTTCCACTGCTACCCTCTGTCTTCTATGACCGAGCCAGTTCTGTATCCATCTTGCCAGCTCACCTCTGATCCCGTGTGACTTCACCTTTTGTACCAGTCTGCCATGAGGGACCTTGTCAAAGGCTTTACTGAAGTCCATATAGACAACATCCACTGCCCTTCCTTCATCAATCATCTTCGTCACTTCCTCAAAAAACTCAATCAAATTAGTGAGACACGACCTCCCCTTCACAAAACCATGCTGCCTCTTGCTAATAAATCCATTTGTTTCCAAATGGGAGTAAATCCTGTCCCGAAGAATCCTCTCTAATAATTTCCCTACCACTGACGTAAGGCTCACCGGCCTATAATTTCCTGGATTATCCTTGCCACCCTTCTTAAACAACGGAACAACATTGGCTATTCTCCAGTCCTCTGGGACCTCACCTGTAGCCAATGAGGATGCAAAGATTTCTGTCAAAGCCCCAGCAATTTCTTCCCTTGCCTCCCTCAGTATTCTGGGGTAGATCCCATCAGGCCCTGGGGACTTATCTACCTTAATGCTTTGCAAGACACCCAACACCTCCTCCTTTTTGATAATGAGATGACTGAGACTATCTACACTCCCTTCCCTCGGCTCATCATCCACCAAGTCCTTCTCCTTGGTGAATACTGATGCAAAGTACTCATTTAGTACCTCGCCCATTTCCTCTGGCTCCACACATAGATTCCCTTCTCTGTCCTTGAGTGGGCCAACCCTTTCCCTGGTTACCCTCTTGCTCTTTATATATGTATAAAAAGCCTCGGGATTTTCCTTAATCCTGTTTGCCAATGACTTCTCATAACCCCTTTTAGCCCTCCTGACTCCTTGCTTAAGTTCCTTCCTACTGTCTTTATATTCCTCAAGGGATTCGTCTGTTCCTAGCCTTCCAGCCCTTATGAATGCTTCCTTTTTCTTTTTGACGAGGCTCACAATATCCCACGTTATCCGAGGCTCCCGAAACTTGCCAAACTTATCATTCTTCCTCACAGGAACATGCTGGTCCTGGATTCTAATCAACTGACGTTTGAAAGACTCCCACATGTCAGATGTTGATTTACCCTCAAATAGCCGCCCCCAATCTAAATTCTTCAGTTCCTGCCTAATATTGTTATAATTAGCCTTCCCCCAATTTAGCACCTTCACCCGAGGGCTACTCTTATCCTTATCCACAAGTACCGAAAAACTTATGGAATTATGGTCACTGTTCCCGAAATGCTCCCCTACTGAAACTTCGACCACCTGGCCGGGCTCATTCCCCAATACCAGGTCCAGTACGGCCCCATCCCTAGTGGAATATCTATGTATTGTTTCAAGAAGCCCTCCTGGATGCTCCTTACAAATTCTGCCCCATCGAAGCCCCGAGCACTAAGTGAGTCCCAGTCAATATTGGGGAAGTTAAAATCACCCACCACTACAACCCTGTTACCTTTACATCTTTCCAAAATCTGTCTACATATCTGCTCCTCTACCTCCCGCTGGCTGTTGGGAGGCCTGTAGTAAACCCCCAACATCGTGACTGCACCTTTCCTATTCCTGAGCTCCACCCATATTGCCTCGCTGCATGACCCCTCCGAGGTGTCCTCCCGCAGTACAGCTGTGATATTCTCCTTAACCAGTAATGCAACTCCCCCACTCCTTTTACATCCCCCTCTATCCCGCCTGAAGCTTCTAAATCCTGGAACATTTAGCTGCCAATCCTGCCCTTCCCTCAACCAAGTCTTTGTAATAGCAACAACATCATAGCTCCAAGTACTAATCCAAGCTCTAAGTTCATCTGCCTTACCTGTTATACTTCTCGCATTGAAACAAATGCACTTCAGACCACCAGTCCCGCTGTGCTCCGCAACATCTCCCTGCCTGCTCTTCCTCTTAGTCTTACTGGCCTTATTTACTGGTTCCCTCTCATTTATTTCACTTGCTGTCCTACTGCTCTGGTTCCCACCCCCCTGCCACACTAGATTACACCCTCCCGAGTGACGCTAGCAAACCTCGCAGGCAGGATATTTGTGCCCCTCCAGTTTAGATGCAACCCGTCCTTCTTGTACAGGTCCCATCTGTCCCTGAAGGTAATATGGTAATCCTTCAATTCTTACATAATTTAGACAATTCTTCATAATCCTAAATTAACTTTCCTCAATTTTTTTCCCAGACAGTCATCTGCTCTGCTTTCAGCTGCCCCCTAGATTAACCATTTTAAATTTTCAAGCTGCATGTTAATCTGCCATACCTGTCCCTCCCTAACTGACCCAGCTTCTGTCGCTTTAAAAAGCACAGATAGGGCAATCAGGCAGCGATCTGAGAGGATAGAAAAATCACTGTCTTATCAATAGCGCAAACAAAACTAAATGTTTGCTTGGAATCGGAACGGTGGACGGGAAGTGAAGAAATGCAATTTGAAAATCAGGAGAGGAATAACGTGAGGACCAGAGGTTGAAGTACAGTGACTTATGGGGATAAAATTTGACATTAACTGAAGATACTACAGACTGATTAAGATGCCAGATATATTGAGCAGATTTTTTTTACTGAGAGGCAGAATGATGGATATGACTGCGCAGTGGTTAGCACCGCAGCCTCACAGCTCCAGCGACCTGGGTTCAATTCTGGGTACTGCCTGTGTGGAGTTTGCAAGTTCTCCCTGTGTCTGCGTGGGTTTCCTCTGGGTGCTCCGGTTTCCTCCCACAGCCAAAAGACTTGCAGGTTGGTAGGTAAATTGGCCATTATAAATTGCCCCTAGTATAGGTAGCTGGTAGGGAAATATAGGGAGAGGTGGGGATGTGGTAGGAATATGGGATTAGTATAAATGGGTGGTTGATGGTCGGCACAGACTCGGTGGGCCGAAGGGCCTGTTTCAGTGCTGTATCTCTAAACTAAACTAAACTAACCAACTCTTAGAGGGTGCAAATTGAAGAAGGAAATTTTTTGTGCAACAAGAATAAAATCAGTCACTTCCCAAGCACAGATACAGACTCAGAAGTATGAAAGCAGTAGTTGGATCAGAGAATGGTAACAAAGAATATGCCAGTTGCTTGGATAAGAAATGATAACACTGTGATGGGCACTCAACCCATGTGCCATTCCTGTACAGAATTGTAGTGCCATATAAGGTACAACTGATGTACAGGGTGATTTTTTTTTAAAGAACATACAAACATAAGAAATAGAAGCAGGAGTAGGCCATTTGGCCCCTCAAGCCTGCACCACCATTCAACAAGATCATGGCTGTTAACTCAACTCCACCTTCCTGCACTATCCCCTTAATTCCCTTAGTACCGAAAAATCTATCTAAATGTCTTGAATATACTCAACGACTGAGCATCTACAGCTCTCTGGGTTACAGAATACCTTTGAGTGAAGAAATCTCTCCTCATTTCAGTCCTAAATTTTGAACCCCTTATTCTGAGACAGCGACTCCCATGCTCTAGATTCCCCAGCCAGGGAAAACATTTATTCAGCATCTGTACTGTCAAGCTGCTTAGGAATTTTGTATGTTTCAATTAGATCACCTTTCATTCTTCTGATCGCTAGGGAATATAGGCCTAGTCTACTGAATCTCTCCTCAAAGCACAATTCCCTCAATCCAGGAACCAGTTCAGTGAAGCTTTGTTGCACTACCTCTGGGCAAGTATGTTCTTCCTTAGGTAAGGAGACCAAAACTGCGCACAGTACTCCAGGTGTGGCCTCACCAATTTCCTGTATAACTGTAATAAGACTTCTTCACTCTTACTCTCCAGTCTCTTTGAAACAAAAGGCTAACAAGCCTTTTCCTTCCTAACTGCTTGCACATTAACTTTCTGTGATTCATGTACAAGGGCACCCAATCCCTCTAAATGCAAACATTCCCCAGTCTCTCACCATTCAAAAAATATTCTGCTTTTTTATTTTTCCTACCAAAGTAGATAATTTCACATTTTGCCACATTGTATTTAATCTGCCATGTTCTTGTTCACTCAACCAATCTTGTCCATATCCCTCTGCATCCTCTGTGCATTCTCCTCACTGCTTGCTTTCCCACCTAACTTTGTATCGTCAACAACCTTGAATACATTACAGTAGGTCCCCTCAATTAAGTCAATGGTATAGATTGTAAATAGCTGAGGCCCCAACACTATTCCTTGTGGTATTCCAACATTTCCAGCCTGCCAACTTGAAAATGACCTGTTTATTCCTACTATAATAAAAGCAAAATACTGCAGATGCTGGAAATCTGAAATAAAAACAAGAAATGATGGAAACACTCAGCAGGTCTGGCAGCATCTGTGGAGAGAGAGAAGCAGAGTTAACATTTCTTCAGAAGTCTACTTTATTCCTACTCTCTGATTTCTGTCCATTAACCAATCGTCAATTAAGGTTCTGCTTTATATTTTTAAATGCTATTCTATCAAAGGCATGCAGACTCAAAAACCTAATCATCAAATTCCAACTGACCTTGGAGCCTTGTTTCTGGGAGGCCATTGCTATGGATACAAGTGCGGCCGGACCCAATGCTGTAGCACCACACTCTTGCAACCTGCAGATACATGGGAGGGCATGAACAATGCACATACAAGTTAGATATTTACCAAAATTACAAAGAAATACATTTTTCTATTGTGATGAAAATAAGACATCGGAAGGGAGAAACTTGTTCATGTAGCACCACCGCAGATTTACATCAATTCCCCAGGTACAGGCTGCAACCGGTGCGAGAAAACACTGCATTCTCCATTGACATCAATGATGAATGCCATGTGGCGCTGCCTGTCCCACTAAAAAAAAAAATTCTCCCCGTTTCTTTTCTCCAATTTCCCCCCCCCTTTCATTCTACAGGCACCGACTCTCACTGGGGTACAGTTCCACAGGCACCGACTCTCACTGGGGTACAGTTCCACAGGCACCGACTCTCACTGGGGTACAGTTCCACAGGCACCGACTCTCACTGGGGTACAGTTCCACAGGCACCGACTCTCACTGGGGTACAGTTCCACAGGCACCGACTCTCACTGGGGTACAGTTCCACAGGTACTGACTCTTACTGGGGCATAGTTCCAAAGACTCTGACTTTTGCTGGAGTACAGGACAAGGAGGGATAGTGAACTACGGTCATGGTCACTGAGGATGCCGTTTGTAATGATTAGGGTCGTTTCAGTGATTTGGCAGGGATGGAAACAAACATGGAGTCATGGGAATTATGTACATGGATTTAGTAGTGAATTACACATTCAAGGACTTTGGAGAAAAAAGAAATATTGAGATAGGGCAGTAGCTTACAAGAACAAATAGGTTCTTTTTTTTTTGTTGGGGATCCTAATAGTGGTTTTGAAAGGGAGGGGGACAGTTACTGAGGAGAGGGAACCATTGATTCTATTACCTAGCATGGAAACCAAGAAGAGAAGCTGGAATCGGCATCAACTTGGCTTAAGGTGGGGCAAGAATGGCAATGCAACATCCCTGGATATAGAGTTTTCAGGCAGGATAGAGAGGGAGATAAAAAAGGAGGGGTTGTAGCATTATTAGTTAAGGAATCAATATCGGCTTTGAGGAGGGATGATATGCTAAATGAATCATAAAATGAGGCCATACGGGGCGAGCTCAGAAATAAAAAAAGGGGCAGCCACACTACGAGGAGTATATGATAGACACCCAAATAGTGAGAGGGAGGTAGAAGAACAAATATGTAGGCAAATGTCTGAGTGCAAAAACTATAGGGCAATAATAGCTGGGGATTTCAACTACCCCAATATCAACTGGGATACAAACAATGTGAAGGGCTGAGAGAGGACAAAATTCTTGAACTATGTTCAAGAGAATTTTTTTAGCCAGCACCTAACAAGCCCAATGAGAGGGGGCACTGCTCTAGATTTAGTCTTCAGTAATGAAACTGAGTAAGTGGAGAAAGTAACAGTGGGTGACTATTTTGGAGATAGTGACCATCATACAGTACATTTTAGCATAATCATAGAGTCATAGAGAGATACAGCACTGAAAAAGGCCCTTCGACCCACTGAGTCTGTGCCAAACATCAATCACCCATTTATACTAATCCTACATTAATCCCATATTCCCTACCACATCCCCACAATTCTCCTACCACCTACCCACACTAGGGGCAATTTACAATGGCCAATTTACCTATTAACCTGCAAGTCTTTGGCTGTGGAAGGAAACAGGCGCACCTGGCAGAAACCCACGCGGTCACAGGGAGAACTTGTAAACTTCACACAGGCACTACCCAGAACCGAACCCAGGTCGCTGGAGCTGTGAGGCTGCAGTGCTAACCACTGTGCCACCACTGGGTTAGCACCGCAGCCTCACAGCTCCAGTACGGTAGTAATCGACAGATGTTTTTGTGAATGGAAAGCTGTTTCCATTGGAGTTCCACAGTGCTCAGTGTTGGGTCCCTTGCTGTTTGTGATATATATTAAGGATTTGGACTTGGGAGGCATGATTGGGAAATCTGCTGATGACACAAAAATTGGCCATGTAGTTGATAGTGAAGAGGATAGCCATAGACTCCAGAAAGATATCAATGGTTTGGCTGAATGGGCGGAAAAGTGACAAATGGAATTCAGTCCAGAGAAGTGTGAGATAATGCATTTGGGGAGGGCAAATAAAGCGAGGGAATACACAATTAACGGGAGGATATCGAGAGGGGTAGAAGTGAGAGACCTTGGAGTGCATGTCCACAGGTCCACGAAGATGGCAGGACAGGTAGATAGAGTGGTGAAGAAGGCATATTGAATGCTTTCCTTTATTGGCTGAGGTATAGAATTCAAAAGCAGGGATGTAATGCTGGAACTGTATAAAACACTGGTTAGGCCACAGTTCGAGTATTGCGTACAGTTCTGGTCACCACGTTACAGAAAGGACATAATTGTTCTGGAGAGAGTACAAGAATGTTGCCAGGGCTCAAAAGTTGCAGCTATGAGGAAGGATTGAATAGGCTAGGGTTGTTTTCCTTAAAACAGAGGAGGCTGAGGGGTGACTTAATTTTGTACACCTCAATTATGAGCGGCCGAGATAGAGTAGACAGGAAGGACCTGTTTCTCCGAGTGGAGAGATCAATTACCAGGGGACACAGATTTAAGGTGGTTGGTAGAAGGATTAGAGGGGACATGAGGAAAACATTTTCACACAGAGGCTGGTGGGTGTCTTGTCTGGAATTCACCGCCAGGAATGGTGGTTGATGCAGAAACCCTCAATTCTTTTAAAAGGTACCTGGACATGTACCTGAAGTGCTGTAACCGGCAAAGCTATGGACCAGGTGCTGGAAGGTGGGATTATGTCGGGCAATAGTTATTTTTCGGCTGGCATGGTCGCAACAGGCTGAATGGCCTTCTTCTGTGCTGTAAGCTTTCTATGGTTCTAAGAGAGCAGGAGGTGTGTCTCTAGGATGAGGTGATTTGGAGAGGGCATGAGGGAGATAGGAGCTTAACTACAGAAATTTATGGGTTCAGAACCAGAACAGGGGAGAACCTGAGGGCTGGTGGTCAGTCCACCTCATTAGTGTTATCTGTGAAATCAATCAAATTTTAATAAACAATTGCAAATTTGAGAGAATTCGAATATAGATTCTCATTGCATTTTTTGATGCTTTAAGTATACATTCATCAACTACATGCACATCATCATTCTGAGATCGAGCTTGAGCAGAAATAACTGTCGTTTTAGTTAAGTGCCAGCAGTGAAGGCAGATTTTCTGCCTCAGTCCGTTTCTGCGGCTAAATGTGGATTGAGGTAGAATACCTCATATAAAGCTTCACATTCTTCTTTTTAAATTCTTTTTCCTCATCCAACTCTCCGAATGCCAGACCGATACCCTAAAGCAACCCCCTTTCTTAGAATCGTAGATACTGCAAAAACCAAATAAGCTGAGAAAAGGTGGGTATCAAAAGCAAAAAGATGCAAAAAGGACTGATCAAAAGGAGAAGCAACAATGAAAGTCACAAAACTACTTTAAAACGTTGTAATAAATGAACTGCTAATGTAACAGTAGTAATCGTACCACCAGGGACAGAATTTCCACAGCGTTCCTGCCAACCATTCTATGATTCTATCTATGTATTCGATAAGTTTGATGGCAGTTGGCAGAAGCCTCAGAGTTAGCATGACCATTTCTCTAGGAATTCCACCAATTTTCTGATGAAGTTATGGTACAAGATTGGGGGAACTTGCATGGAAATTCCAGGCATTCATCTTTAAAAATCCAACTTTCAAAGGCCTGACCATTCTTCGTTTTAGTAGCCATTCTATTTGAACCAGCAATGCTGTGCACTCTGGTAGAAAGCAAAGGAATTAATTCATGACATGCTACATAAATTGATGAAATTCTCCCTTTTGGTTGTCTTGTGCACATTTAGTAAGCAAGATTCAACCCTAAATCCTACTAAATCAAAATCCTGCATTCTGTTTATTGTGCACCGATGCAAAGAGTATTTGTTGATTAGAATCCAGGACCAGCATGTTCCTGTGAGGAAGAAGGATAAGTTTGGCAAGTTTCGGGAACCTTGGATAACGCGGGATATTGTGAGCCTAGTCAAAAAGGAAAAGGAAGTATTCGTAAGGGCTGGAAGGCTAGGAACAGGCGAATCCCTTGAGGAATATAAAGACAGTAGGAAGAAATTTAAGCAAGGAGTCAGGAGGGCTAAAAGGGGTCATGAAAAGTCATTGGCAAACAGGATTAAGGAAAATCCCGAGGCTTTTTAGCGCATATAAAGAGCAAGAGGGTAACCAGGGAAAGGGTTGGCCCACTCAAGGACAGAGAAGAGAATCTATGTGTGGAGCCAGAGGAAATGGGCAAGGTACTAAATGAGTACTTTGCATCAGTATTCACCAAGGAGAAGGACTTGGTGGATGATGAGCCTAGGGAAGGGAGTGTAGATAGTTTCAGTCATCTCATTATCAAAAAGGAGGTGGTGTTGGGTGTCTTGCAAATCATTAAGGTAGATAAGTCCCCAGGGCCTGATGGGATCTACCCCAGAATACTGAGGGAGGCAAGGGAAGAAATTGCTGGGGCTTTGACAGAAATCTTTGCATCCTCATTGGCTACAGGTGAGGTCCCAGAGGACTGGAGAATAGCCAATGTTGTTCCGTTGTTTAAGAAGGGTGGCAAGGATAATCCAGGAAATTATAGGCCGGTGAGCCTTACGTCAGTGGTAGGGAAATTATTCGAGAGGATTCTTCGGGACAGGATTTACTCCCATTTGGAAACAAACAAACTTATTAGCGAGAGGCAGCATGGTTTTGTGAAGGGGAGGTCGTGTCTCACTAATTTGATTGCGTTTTTTGAGGAAATGACGAAGATGATTGATGAAGGAAGGGCAGTGGATGTTATCTATATGGACTTCAGTAAAGCCTTTGACAAGGTCCCTCATGGCAGACTGGTACAAAAGCTGAAGTCACACGGGATCAGAGGGGAGCTGGCAACATGGATACAGAACTGGCTTGGTCATAGAAGACAGAGGGTAGCAGTGGATGGGTGCTTTTCTGAATGGAGAGATGTGACTAGTGGTGTTCCGCAGGGATCAGTGCTGGGACCTTTGCTCTTTGTAGTATATATAAATGATTTGGAGGAAAATGTAGCTGGTCTGATTAGTAAGCTTGCGGACGACACAAAGGTTGGTGGAGTTGCGAATAATGATGAGGATTGTCAGAGGATACAGCAGGATATAGATCGGTTGGAGACTTGGGCGGAGAAATGGCAGATGGAGTTTAATCCGGACAAATGTGAGGTAATGCATTTTGGAAGGTCTAATGCAGGTGGGAAGTATACAGTAAATGGCAGGACCCTGAGGAGTATTGACAGGCAGAGAGATCTGGGCGTACAGGTCCACAGGTCACTGAAAATGGCAACGCAGGTGGATAAGGTAGTCAAGAAGGCATACGGCATGCTTGCCTTCATCGGTCAGGGCACAGAGTATAAAAATTGGCAAGTCATGCTGCAGCTGTACAGAACTTCAGTTAGGCCACACTTAAAATATTGTGTGCAATTCTGGTCGCCACACTACCAGAAGGACGTGGAGGCTTTGGAGAGGGTACAGAAGAGGGTTACCAGGATGTTGCCTGGTCTGGAGGGCATTAGCTATGAGGAGAGGTTGGATAGACTCGGATTGTTTTCACTGGAACGACGGAGGTGGAGGGGCGACATGATAGAGGTTTACAAAGTTATAAGCGGCATGGACAGAGTGGATAGTCAGAAGCTTTTTCCCAGGGTGGAAGAGTCAGTTCCTAGGGGACATAGGTTTAAGGTGAGAGGGGCAAAGTTTAGAGGGGATGTGCGAGGCAAGTTCTTTACACAGAGGGTGGTGAATGCCTGGAACTTGTTGCCGGGGGAGGTGGTGGAAGCAGGTACCATAGAGACGTTTAAAAGGCATCTTGACAAATACATGACTAGGATGGGAATGGAGGGATACGGACCCAGGGAGTGCAGAAGGTTTTAGGTTAGGCAGGCATCAAGATCGGCGCAGGCTTGGAGGGCCGAATGGCCTGTTCCTGTGCTGTACTGTTCTTTGTTCTTTGTATTTCCCATTCGAGTTTCTAACTTGCAGGGACAGTGAAAATAATAGACCTAGCAAAAGAAAGAGACAGTTGGAGAGCGAGAGAGAGAGAAAGCGCAAGAAAGAAAGATACAAAGGGAGAGAAAGATTAATATTTGTTTATAACCCATCATCAGAATTGGGTTTCACCTGAAACATTAATTTGTCTCTTTCAGGTGTTGACTGACATGAAACAGATTTCAGGCATTTTCTGTTATATTATTTCCAATATTCATGGTTTTCATTTTAGTTCTACCATAACACAGTAATAATCCTTAAGACAGGGTTACTCACAGGTGTACGTGTCGATACAAGGCATCCCTGCTCTCCAAAATACAATGTGGCAGTGCCTCCTGGACACCCTGCGTCTTCAGGTAATTTTGATCAATTAACTCAAAGTCGTGCAGAGTCCTCGGAGAGGTCAGTCCATCTCCATAGATTGTTACCTGTGAAACCAATCAAATTTAGGAGAGTTCTCGCATAGGTTTTACTTGACCAATCAGAGTCAAGCTGCCTGGTTTAAATTTCAAACAAAGCTTGGCAGTTAACTGTCATTCACCGTAAACTGGTGCATTTTTCATGGCAACGCCTCTACCAATCAAAGTTCACTTACCAACCAATCAACATTCTCTTCTCATGCACTATACATTTGTTGTTTTCCCTTACATTGGTATTCTTGAGAATTGTCCTGATGAGTGCAAGACGAAAAGCTTCAATAAAATGTCTCTGTTTTCAAAAATACTCAAGTTCTGTACTACCAAACGACTAATCGTAATTTTGCTAATGATTAAATTTAAGTATGGCAAACGTCAACAGGACGAGTCATCGAGTCGTACAGCATAGAAACAGGCCCTTCGGCCCACCGCGTCCATACCGACCATAATGCCTATCTATCCTAATCCCACCTGCCTGCATTAATTCCATATCCCTCTATGCCTTGCTCATTCAAGTACCTGTCCAGATGCCTATTAAATGTCGCTACTGTTCCTGCCTCCACCACCTCCTCAGGCAGCTCATTCCAGATACCCACTATTCTTTGTGTGAAAAATGTACCCCTTTGATCCCCTTTAAACCTCCTCCCTCTCACCTTAAATCTATGCCCTCTAGTTTTAGTCACCCCTACCATGGGAAACAGACTCTGGCTATCTACCCTATCTAAGCCTCTCATAATTTTATATACCTCTATCATGTCTCCTCTCAGCCTCCTTCTCTCCAGGGAAAACAGACACAGCCTATCCAATCTCTCTTTATAACTCAAGCCCTCCAAACCAGGCAACATCCTTGTGAATCGTTTCTGCACCCTCTCTAGCTTAATCACATCTTTCCTGTAGTGCGGCGACCAGAACTGCACACAGTACTCCAAATGCGGCCTAACCAACGTTATGTACAACTGCAACATGACGTCCCAAATCTTATACTCAATGCCTCAGCCGATGAAGGCAAGCATGCCATACGCCTTCTTCACCACCCTGTCTACTTGTGCTGCCATGTTCAGGGAACTATGTACTTGCACCCCAAGGTCTCTTTGCTCAAGAACACTCCCCAGGGCCCTGCCAATGAGAAATCAGTTGACCGCAGTAATCGCGCCAAGATGTTTATGGATGGACCAAAAACTGTTGGAAGCATTCAAATAAGTATTTTTTATGACATAAAGCAATACATAACCCTAAAAGGCAATGGGCAAGGGGATGTAGTACATCCCCTGCATCAGAATGGCTAGCCCAAGATGTTCCCCGATATTGGCCATCAGGCCTACAATCCCCCAGCACCCCAGCAGTAAATGTGTCGTGTTCAGGCCAGAAATCACAGGGTTGGATAGGAAAAGGAGGCCAGGGATTAGAGGAAGGAGGTGGGGGGTCAGATAAATAGTCACTAATATAGGGGTAGTGCCAAAAGACTGCAGGATTGCAAAGACTAATCCCTTGTTCGAAAAAGTAGGGAAGGATAAATCTGTCAATTATGGTTAGGCTATTTAACATTGGTGGTGGGGAAGCTTTTAGAAACAATAATTGGACAAGCATGGACTAAGAAAGGAGTGTCAGCATGAATTTGTTAAAGGCAAATTGTTTTTGACTAACTCGAGCTTTTTGGTGAGGTAACTGAGAGGGTGGATGAGGACAGTGCTGCTGTTGCTGTGTACACTTTCAAAAGGCATTTCATAAAGTGCCACATATTTAGCAGTCAGCAAAATTAAAGCACAAGCTATAAAATGAGCAGTAGCACATGGGCACACAATTAGGTAAGGGATAGAAAACAGAGAGCTGTGGTGAATGGTTGTCTTTTGGACTGGACAGAGGTATATAGTGCTGTTCCCAGGTTCAGTAGTAGGATCACTTCTGTTTGTGATATGCATTAAGGACTTGAACTTGTGACTTACAGGCACATGTACAGGTCATCTGCAGATGTCAGGAAACTTGGAAGTGTAGTAAACAGTGAGGAAGATAGTAATAGACTTCAAGAGTGCATAAACAGGCCGGTGGAATGGGCAGGCAAGATAGCATATGAAATTCAACACAGGAAAGTGAGGTGATACCTTTTGGTAGGAAGAATGAAAAGAGACAATACATGCTAAATGGTACAATTTTTAAAAGGGGTGCAAAAAACAGTGTTGTTGGAAATGCACTTTTCCAGATAACTGGAGGGTATTCCATCACACTCCTTACTTGTCCTTGTAAATGGTGGACAGGCTTTGGGGAGGCAGGAAGTGAGTTGCTCACTGCAGAATTCCCAGCCTCTGACCTGCTCCTGTAGTCACAGTATTTATATGGCTGGTCCAGTTAAGTTCATGGTCAATGGCGTTTAGAGGTGTTTAAAGTCATGAAGGGTTTAGATAGAGTAAATAAAGAGAAACTGTTTCTAATGGCTGAATAGTCAATAAACAAAGGGCACAGATTTAAAGTAATTGGCAAATGAACCAGAAGCCACATGAGGCAAAACGTTTTTTCTGCAGTAAGTGTTTGTGATTTGGAATGCATTGCCTGAAATGGCGAGTAAACAGATGTAACCTTCAAAAGGGAATTGGATAAATACTTGAAGTAAAAGAAATTGCAGGGATATGGGGAAAGAGCATGGGAGTGGGACTAACTGGCTTGCTCTTCAAAAGAGCTGGCAGAAACTCGATGGGCCAAATGGCCTTTTTTTGTGCTGTATTGTTCTATGTTAATAAATCCAATAAAGAAACTCCTTTACACAGAGTGATGAGAATGTGAAATTTGCTTCCACAAGGAACAATTAAGGGAAATGGCATAGATACATTTAAGGAGAAGCTAGAAAAATACATAAGGGAGAAAGGAATAGAAGTATATGTTGATAGGGTGAGGTGAAGGAGGTTGGGAAAGCTTGTGTGGAGACTGCCCCACTCAACGCTGCCCAATTTGTCAAAGGATTCTTTAGCATGCATTAGTCACGTAATTTACATATTCTAGGGAATTAATACTTGTTTTAGATATCTGGCTAGGGCACATATAAAACGGGCCTCACAAATTTGACAACGGGATCAACGTATGTTTGAACCCAGACCATTCCACTGCTAAACTGGTACTGGCTGCACCTGTTTTTGCCCAAAAAACAGGCATAATGTATACTAACTACCACCCCAGAGTGACTGAACATTTGGACAATATAATTATTCAAAGCAAGTCAGCGTGGATTTGTGATGGGCAGGTCATTTTTGACTAATCTGGTTGAATATTTTGAGGAGGCCATTAACTTGGTGGAAAAGGAATTGTATATGGATATTGTCTATATGGATTTCCAGAAGGCATCTGACAATGTATTAGCAAAAATGAAAGTACACAGAATTGCAGAATTGGAGCTAACCTTCATATGGGTTGATAATAGGTTGGGAGATAGAGATTAGGGGTAAAGGGATTGTATTCTGATTAACTGGATGTGGCAAGTACTGGGGACTCAGCATTTCACATTGTATATTAATGACTTTGATGAAGGAATAGAGAGCTGTATATCCAAATTTGTAGATGGCACTAATTTAGGAAGCACAGCAAATTGGGAGCAGAAACTTACAAAGGCACATCATAGACAGACTAAGTGAATGGGAAAAACTGTTGCAGATGGAGTTCAATGTGGGTAGTGTGAGGTCATCCAGTTTGAATATGAGAAAGACTAATCGGAAGATGTTCTTAATAGTGAGAGACTGGGAACTGTGGAGGAGCAAAAGGATTTGATCTTCGGGTACAGAAATCATTAAAAGCTAGTACAAGGATATAATAATGCAATCAAAAAGGCTAATGGAATGTGGGCCTTTAACTCAAGGGGGCTGGAATACAAAGAGGAGGAAGCGATGCTTCCATTGTAGAGAACCTCAGTCAGACTCCATCTGAAGTAACTCCGTTCAGTTCCATACCTCAGGAAGATTGTATTGGTGGCCTTGGAGCAGAGCAGGTTCACCAGAAGTCACCAGCCGATTAAGGGATAATCTAATCAAGGTATTTACATGTTCAATAGAAACAGAGAAATTATTTCCTCTGGTGGTCGTAGAATTGGAAGGCATAAACTTAAAATTAGAGCTAGGAGTGAAATCAGAAATGTGACAATGGTATTAGAAATCTGGAACTGTCTCATAAGAACCTAAGAAGTAGGAGCAGGAGTAGGCCATGCACCCCCTTGAGCCTGCTCCACCATTAATAAGATCATGGTTGATCTAATCTTGGCCTCAACTCCATTTTCCTACCTGTTCCCCATAACCCTTGATACCCTATAATTTCAAGAATCAATCTATCTCAGCTTCTGCTGCTCTCTGGGGTAGAGAATTCCAAAGATTCACAACCCTCCGAGAAAAGAAATTCCTCCTCATTTCCATCTTAAATGCGCAACCTCTTGTTCTGAAACTGTGCCCCCACAAGGGCAAACATCCTCTCAGTATCTACCCTATCAAGCCCACTCAGAATCTTACATGTTTCAATAAGATCACCTCTCTTTCTTCTAACCTCAAATGAATATCGTCCCAACCTTTCCTCATAAGGCAACCCATTCATCTCAGGAATCAACCTATTGAATATTTTCTGAACCGCCTCCAATACAAGTATATCTCTCTTTAAATAAGGGGCTGAATTTTATATCGGTGAGGGGGTACCGGTGATGGGCCAGAAGGTGGGCTTGGCCCTCCATTGGACTCCTGGCAGAATTCAAAGGCAATTCACTGCCCACCATCAGGGCTGCTGACCCTTTAAAAGGACAAAACCCTGCCCCTAGAGCTGCCAGCTCAAGAAAACCTAAACTGTACACAGTACTCTAGGTGTGGTCTCACCAATACCCTGTACAGTTGTAGCAAGACTTCCCTACTTTTATACTCCATTCCCCTTGCAATAAAGGCCAACATTCTATTTGCCTTCCTAATTACTTGCTGTACCTGCCTACTAACATTTTGTGTTTGATGTACGAAGATACCCAGATCCATCTGTACCACAGAATTCTGTTGTCTCTCTCCATTTAAATAATATTTTGCTTTTCTATTCTTCCTACCAAAGTGCATGACCTCACATTTTCCCACATTATACTCCATCTGCTGAATTTTTGCCCACTCACTTCCCCAAAAGGCTGTGGATGATGGGCCAATTGAAATGTTCAGGACAGAGTTTAATCGATTATTATTAGAAAGTTATTAAGGGATATGGAACAAAAGAAGGTAAATGGAGCTCAGGTACAACCAACCCTAATCTAATTGAATGATGGAATAGGTTTGAGGGGTTAAATGGCCTCCTCTAATTCCTATGCTCCTAATTAATTATTATACATTTGACAAATGTAGGTTTAATGTTTTACTAAAGTGCCAGCAGTTTTCAATATCTCCTTAGAAGTGGTACAATTTAATGAAGTGTGGGAACACGCGAACAGCCTTATCCGGACCACTGCATGATTGCACACCAGAACATATCAAGTATATATCACACAGGTTGAGGAGCGCCTTTGCAATTTCCAGATCACAGTGAAGAGTTTGGGCATTCAGATCCTCCTCATCTACCTCATTGTTGAAGGTAACCAAGGCGACTCTTGTCCGAGGTGACGTTTGAAAAAGATAGTCGAGTGACTGGATTACAGCCTCTTGTACAGCCTGTAACAAAGCAACACATCAGACCAGGTTAGGAGAGATTGGCTTGCTTCAGAATTAGCCTGCTCATTTAAGGGGAGGTCATCCATTTTTTTTGTGTTTCAGGAACTTTCTGTCCAGGGGTCAAAAACGTGTCCATACACGAACACCAGTGACCATGGTAAAAAATTTGAGGACGGTGAACAGTCATTTCAGAGATGAGGAATTTCCTGTTGGCTTTCCTTCATTCTGACCAGACATGTTATTAAAAAAAAAATCACAGTAGGCAGTTTTACAGATGAATTGGAACTTCTAAACTCAGATCTTTACCTAATGCTCATTAACACTGTTTTCCATATTTATAGCTGACAGGAGCTGAGAGCAGCAACGGCGATTTCCGAACTTTGGGCATATTCAGGGTTCCGATTTATTTTTAAAAGCCCGCCGTAAAACTATAAAGCTGTCCGAAGTTTGGAAGCTGCTGTTCACGCTCTCAGCAATAGTCGGGGGGGGGGGGGGGGGGGGGTGGTGAAAGAGAGAGAAGGGGGGGGGAAGAGAGAGAAGGGGGGGGAAGAGAGAGAGAGAGAGATATAGAGAGAGAGAGAGAGAGAGATATAGAGAGAGAGAGAGAGAGAGGTATAGAGAGAGAGAGAGAGAGATATAGAGAGAGAGATATAGAGAGATAGAGAGAGAGATATAGAGAGATAGAGAGAGAGAGATAGAGATATAGAGAGAGAGATATAGAGAGAGAGATATAGAGAGAGAGATATAGAGAGAGAGATATAGAGAGAGAGATATAGAGAGAGAGATATAGAGAGAGAGATATAGAGAGAGAGATATAGAGAGAGAGATATAGAGAGAGAGATATAGAGAGAGAGATATAGAGAGAGAGATATAGAGAGAGAGATATAGAGAGAGAGATATAGAGAGAGAGAGATATAGAGAGAGAGAGATATAGAGAGAGAGAGATATAGAGAGAGAGAGATATAGAGAGAGAGAGATATAGAGAGAGAGATATAGAGAGAGAGATATATAGAGAGAGAGAGAGAGAGAGATATAGAGAGAGAGATATAGAGAGAGAGAGAGAGAGAGATATAGAGAGAGAGATATAGAGAGAGAGAGATATAGAGAGAGAGAGATATAGAGAGAGAGATATAGAGAGAGAGATATAGAGAGAGAGATATAGAGAGAGAGATATAGAGAGAGAGATATAGAGAGAGAGAGAGAGATATAGAGAGAGAGAGAGATATAGAGAGAGAGGTATAGAGAGAGAGATATAGAGAGAGAGATATAGAGAGAGAGATATAGAGAGAGAGATATAGAGAGAGAGATATAGAGAGAGAGATATAGAGAGAGAGATATAGATAGAGAGAGAGAGAGAGAGATATAGATAGAGAGAGAGAGAGAGAGAGAGAGAGGGGGGGGGAAAAGAGGGGAGGGACGGGGGGGGGAAAAGAGGGGAGGACGGGGGGGGGAAAAGAGGGGAGGGACGGGGGGGGGGAAAGAGGGGAGGGACGGGGGGGGGAAAGAGGGGAGGGACGGGGGGGGGAAAGAGGGGAGGGACGGGGGGGGGAAAGAGGGGAGGGACGGGGGGGGAAAGAGGGGAGGGACGGGGGGGGGAAAGAGGGGAGGGACGGGGGGGGGAAAGAGGGGAGGGACGGGGGGGGGAAAGAGGGGAGGGACGGGGGGGGAAAGAGGGGAGGGACGGGGGGGGGAAAAGAGGGGAGGGACGGGGGGGGGGAAAGAGGGGAGGGACGGGGGGGAAAAGAGGGGAGGGACGGGGGGGGGAAAGAGGGGAGGGACGGGGGGGGGAAAGAGGGGAGGGACGGGGGGGGGGAGAGGGGAGGGACGGGGGGGGGGGAGAGGGAGGGAGAGGGGGACGGGGGGGGAGAGGGGAGGGACGGGGGGGGGGAGAGGGGAGGGACGGGGGGGGGGGAGAGGGGAGGGACGGGGGGGGGGGGGAGAGGGGAGGGACGGGGGGGGGGGGGAGAGGGGAGGACGGGGGGGGGGGGAGAGGGGAGGGACGGGGGGGGGGGAGAGGGGAGGGACGGGGGGGGGGGGAGAGGGGAGGGACGGGGGGGGGGGGGAGAGGGGAGGGACGGGGGGGGGGGGGAGAGGGGAGGGACGGGGGGGGGGGGGAGAGGGGAGGGACGGGGGGGGGGGAGAGGGGAGGGACGGGGGGGGGGGGAGAGGGGAGGGACGGGGGGGGGGGGAGAGGGGAGGGACGGGGGGGGGGGGAGGGGAGGGACGGGGGGGGGGGAGAGGGGAGGGACGGGGGGGGGGAGAGGGGAGGGACGGGGGGGGGGAGAGGGGAGGGACGGGGGGGGGGAGAGGGGAGGGACGGGGGGGGGGGGAGAGGGGAGGGACGGGGGGGGGGGAGAGGGGAGGGACGGGGGGGGGGGGGAGAGGAGAGGGGAGGGACGGGGGGGGGGAGAGGGGAGGGACGGGGGGGGGGGTGGGGGAGAGA